>NC_091472.1:174192223-174279723 GCF_036971445.1 Narcine bancroftii
GCTGTATTATTAACATTTGAAAAAACAAAGGGATCGTAAACTTTAAGCAAAAAGGATTTGGGCTCATCATGGGAAAAATGCACATTTTTCAAATTTAAGCACTGAAAAACTTCTTATACTTCTTGCTGCAATGCTTTGAGCCTTACTTTTGATTTCTTGTGGTCACATTTGTATACCATAAGATAGTATAATTATTAACAAGTTAAATAACTAGCTACATTTGTTTAGTTTCATTAGTACACTTGAATTTCCTACAACTCCAAAAGGCAAATAGAATCTTTGAAAAGTGATAGCCAGCATTTCAGAGTATACACTAGTTATCCACATTGCTTTTGTCAAATTCCAAAAATCCACTCACAATTTTGGAACCTGCAGCCATTGGAGTCATTTCAGGGAGGTAGGGGTAGGTAATATTAAGAGGGTTGACAACTCCTCTAGTTGTCATTTGGTGCAAATGAGTAGGATAACAATGGGGAACAAAATGATGTTGATATAGTTTCCAATTCCCTTCCCACGCCAGCCCCAAAACTTATAGTGATCAAAAGTTGTTAATGTAAATAACCAATCACAAAATTAAGCTGTTAAATTCAGAAACAAATGAAATTTGATGACTTCTTTGCAAATTTGTTATATTGTACTAACTGCATGTTTAAAAAAATGTTTATTACGCAGAGGATGATGGATATACGAAACAAGCTGCCAGAGGCAGTTAAGGCAGGTACTATTGGAACATTTTAGAAACATTTGGACAGATACATGGAAGGCTGTGGGCAAACCGTAGGCCAGTGGGACTAGCTTGGGTGGGATACTTTGGTGGGCATAGGAAAGTTGGTCCAAAGGGTCTATTTCCAAGCTGCATGATTCTACATTTAATCATTGTCAAATCATTAGTACAAAAATACAACTGCAAAGGAAACCATCTATTATGGTTGGGGGACATCTCTTGATACAAAATAATTTTTCTGGTTGGTGAATAACTTGAGTATTTTATTTCTCAAATAAACACGAGTTGCAAGCAAATTTTTTAAAAACATTTTCAAATTCAAACATTTGACAAGAATTTGCAATTTCATGGGAAACAATTAAAAAGTCACATGACATGTCATTAGAGACCATTTTGATAATTCCAGTTCATTCAAAGTACACCATCTCCTCTCTCAATAAAAACATCCAGTCATTTCTTAAGCGTCACTAGTGACTTCCCTTTACTCTCCAAGATCGTCGAACACAATGTTACTTACAAATGAAAACTTATTGTCTCTGCAATCACATTCGAATCTTTCAGTTAGATTTCCACACTTGATGCAGTACTTAAATTCGGAATTAATATTCTTTGGGTTGTGAACCCAAGTCTCATCTTTTTAAAAAACCTTTCTGGAAGTCTTCAACACATATAATCCACCATCCATTTGGTAGTAGGTCTATCTTTGCCTTGTTCCCTGCTTATCTTTTGAATCATGGCCAGAGACACCTTAAATAACTTCTTATCCTGTCCCTCCACTTCAACCTGATGAAATTATCCCCAACTCTTTTATTAGCACACTCCTAATTCCATCAACATGCTAGGCCTGTTACGAGCCTAGAGGACCCATAAACCCAGCAGCAATTCACCAAGACAAATGGTTACTTAAAACAAAAGTTGCTTTTAATCATCTTTAAACATGAAAATAGAATCACACTTTAACTTAACTAATCTATCTTAACCCACTTCTAATTCTAAGCACACGTGTATGTAATGTATGTTAAAGTTCAGAAAAGTTCTTTGATTCACAGTCCAATTTTACTTCTCATTCCTCCAAGTTCACTGGTTGGAGGCAATTCTTATCCTGTGCACAGAATTTAACATTTATAAAGTTCACCAGGCTTTGGTGCTTGAAAGGTAAATGGTTACCGCTCAGGAAGGTTCTTGCTGGTTTTCAGAGAGATTTGTTGTTCGCTGGTCACCCACAACTGATTCATAGAAACAAAGGAAA
Organism: Narcine bancroftii; assembly: GCF_036971445.1. Taxonomy (NCBI): domain Eukaryota; kingdom Metazoa; phylum Chordata; class Chondrichthyes; order Torpediniformes; family Narcinidae; genus Narcine; species Narcine bancroftii. Next base: position 174,194,197 of record NC_091472.1, read on the forward strand.
ATAGGTGCAGGAGTAGACCTTTTGGCCCTTCAAGCCTACAGTGCCATTCAATATGATCATGGCTGATCAATACCCAGTTCCTGCCTTCTCCCCATACCTTAGCCACAAGGGCCAAATCTAACCTACTCTTGAATATTGATAAGGAACTGGCCTCAACTACTTCTTGTGGCAAAGAATTCCACAGATCTACCACCCTCTGAGAGAAGAAATTTTCCCTCATCTCAGTCCTAAAAAACTTCCCCCTTATCCTTAAACTGTGACCCCTGGTTCTGATTTTCCCCAGCATTGGAAACAACCTAACCTGCGTCTAGTCTGTCTAATCCCTTAAGAATGTTATATGTTTCGGGGAGGAGTCACGTGATGGAGTAGTGGTCGGACGGAGAACTCCAGTCCTCTCCAGAAAAGTCGGGAAAAACAAGAGAAAATACAAAGGCACAGAAATAAAAGTTAAAGAAAAGTGAGTATAAAGGTGGAAAGAAGATGGAGACAAAAAAAGAAAAATCAAAATCAACGGAAAGAAGAGAGGAAGAGAAGACAACGGAGGAAAAAGGTGAAGGCCTTACCTGTCCGAAGAAGCCCGCTGTGGAGAGAGGAGCCCGCATCCTCAGGTCGGTAGAAAAAGAACTACAACAATGGCTCGCAGAGCCGAGTAAAAGTGCGCAACCGCGCATGAAAAAAAAACACACCGACGGGAGGGGGGACCAGCTGGGCAGTCGATCTCCACAGCCGGCAACGACAGCTGCAGAACACCTGCAGCAAGAAGAGACCACAGAAAACAATGAAAACAAGAAAGAAGAGAAGGAAAGGGCAACAAAGAAACAACAGATGGCCAACCCAGAGGAAGAAGAAGAGGAAGAATACAGTGAAATAGATGAAGGGAAAGGCAAGGTAAAGGATATACTTTCTCTTGTTAGAGGATACATGGAGTCATTTAAAGAATGGCAAACACAGGAATTCAATGATTTAAGAAGAAGAATAAACAACACAGAAGAGAAAGTGAATAAAATAGATATGACCTTAACAGAAATGGGGAAAAAAATGGACAAGATGGAAGAACGGGCAGTAGCAGCAGAAATGGAGGTAGAAGACTTAAAAAAGAAATTGGAGGAATCTAATAAAAAAACTAAAGAGACACAAGAACTACTAGCTCAAAAAATAGATATAATGGAAAATTATAACAGAAGAAATAACATAAAGATAGTGGGCCTTAAGGAAGATGAAGAAGGCAAGAATATGAGGGAGTTTATAAAAGAGTGGATCCCTAAGACCCTAGGATGTCCAGAACTACAGCAAGAAATGGAAATAGAAAGGGCACATAGAGCATTGGCCTCTAAACCACAACCACAACAAAAACCAAGATCTATTGTAGTAAAATTCCTAAGATATACTACAAGAGAAAAGGTACTGGAGAAGGCAATGGAAAAAGTAAGAGAGGGCAACAAACCACTGGAATATAAAGGGCAAAAAATCTTCATTTATCCAGATATAAGTTTTGAACTCCTAAAGAAGAGAAAGGAGTTCAATACAGCAAAGGCGATTTTATGGAAGAAAGGGTATAAATTTATACTGAAGCATCCTGCGGTATTGAAAATATTTATTCCAGGGCAACAAAACAGACTATTCTCAGATCCAGAAGAAGCACGAAAATTTGCAGAACAATTACAAAAATAGACTGAGGGATGAAGACGGGTAATGAGAGTAAAAATGATCACGATTGATATGTATGTGGGTAAAGACAAAAATAGACTTAGGGATGAAGACGGGTAATGAGGGTAAAAATGACCACGATTGATATGTATGCGGGTAAAGAGGTATAAAAGTGAATAGAGACAAGGTGCATACGTGAATGTATCTGTAATTAGAGGAAAATATAGATAGTATAGACAAGAATTAATAAGGGAAGGTAATGGAATAGAGAGAATAAGGAGGGAATTAAAAGAGTGACCTTTGTGACATATGAAAAGTGAAATCTTTTCTGGGGGGGGGCTGGGTGGGGGAAAATAGCGGTCACTGCAAAATCAGTTGACGCTTGCGAGTGGATTCGCAAACCCAAATGGAGAGGGGAGATGTGGTTGTCCGACAAGGGATAAAGGACAATTCAGGAGGGGAAGGGGAGATTGGGGATAAAGAAGATAGAAATAGGAGAATAAGGAAAATGTTGGATGTTGTAGGAATGTTGTCTTATAAAGAGTTGAAAATAAGAAAACAGAAATGGAAAAGGAGGAAAGGTAATGATGGAAAAACGGAAAGAGAAGATAAACAAAATATAAAATGGCTACGCTGAACTATATGACTTTAAATATTAATGGAATACATAACCAAATTAAAAGGAAGAAACTACTAAATTTACTGAAAAAGGAAAAAATAGATATAGCATTTGTCCAAGAAACACACTTAACTGAATTGGAGCACAAGAAATTAACAGAGATTGGGTAGGACATGTAACAGCAGCATCGTATAATTCAAAAGCAAGAGGAGTGGCTATATTAATTAGCAAAAATGTGCCATTTAAAATAGAAGAGGAAATAATAGATCCAGCAGGGAGATATGTTATGATAAAATGTCAGATATATTCGGAGCATTGGAATCTACTTAATATATATTCACCTAACGAAGAAGATCAAAAGTTTATGCAAGATATCTTTTTGAAGGTAGCTAATACGCAAGGGAACATACTAGTAGGAGGGGATTTCAATCTGAATTTGGATCCAAATATGGATAAAACGGGGAAAAAAATTAACAGGAAGAACAAAGTAACCAAATTTATAATTAAATCAATGCAAGAAATGAAACTTGTGGACATATGGAGGAAACAAAACCCAAAAGAAAAGGAATACTCATACTACTCGACTAGACATAAAACATACTCAAGAATAGACCTATTTTTGTTATCAGCTAGTATGCAGGATAGAGTAAGAAAAACAGAATATAAAGCGAGAATGCTATCGGACCATTCACCCTTAATACTGACAGTAAAGCTAGAGGACATCCCTCCAAGAATGTATAAATGGAGATTAAACCCCATGCTACTTAAAAGACAGAATTTTAGAGAATTTATTGAAAAACAATTAAAAATGTATTTTGAAGTAAATACGGAATCAGTGGAAGATAAGTTTATACTATGGGACGCAATGAAAGCATTCATTAGAGGGCAAATAATAAGTTATGTAACTAAGATGAAGAAGGACTACAATCAGGAAACAGAGCAGTTGGAAAGGGAAATAGTAAACATAGAAAAAAAATTAGCAATGAAGGAAGATACAACTAAAAGAGGAGAATTGGCGGATAAAAAAATAAAATATGAAACATTACAAACATATAAGGTGGAGAAGAATATAATGAAGACAAAACAGAAATATTATGAACTAGGTGAAAAAACACACAAAATCTTAGCATGGCAGCTTAAGATAGAGCAAACTAAGAAAATGGTATTGGCAACAAGGAAAAAAGACAAACAAAGTACATATAATCCGAAAGAAATTAAGGAAAACTTCAGAGAATTCTATGAACAATTATACCGAACTGAAAACGAAGGGAAAGAAGGGAAAATAGATGAATTTTTGACTAAAATTGAACTACCAAAACTACAAATAGAGGAACAAAATAAATTAACAGAACCATTTGGAACAGTAGAAATACAAGAGATAATAAAAAAATTACCAAATAATAAGACACCAGGAGAGGATGGACTCCCAATAGAATTCTACAAAACATTTAAAGACCTATTAATACCGCCCCTCCTGGAAGTAATCAACCAGATTAATGAGACACAAAACTTACCAGATTCATGTAAAACAGCAATAATTACAGTGATACTAAAACAAGGGAAAGATCCACTCTCACCAGCGTCATATAGACCAATATCATTGCTAAACACAGATTATAAGATAATAGCTAAACTATTAGCAAAGAATGTTATGTTTCTATAAGATCCCCCCCCCTCAATTTTCTAAATTCCAGAGCATACAAGCCTAGCCTATCCAACCTTTCTTCATATGCAAGTCCTTCCATCCCTGAAATCAGTCGCGTGAATCTTCTCTGCACCCCCTCCATGGCGAGGATGTCCTTCCTCAGATGAAGAGACAAAAACTGCATGCAGTACTTCAGATGTGGTCTCACCAAGGCCCTGTACAGTGTAGCAGGATCTCCTTACTCCTGTACTCGAATCCTCTCGCTATGAACGCCAATATACCATTCGACCTCCTCACCGCCTGCTGCACCTGCACGCCCACTTTCAACGACTGATGCACAGCAACACCCAAGTATCTCTGCATCTCCCCTTTTCCTAAACATATACCATTTATATAATAGTCCTCTTTCCTGTTCTTACCTCCAAAGTCGATAACCTCACATTTATCCACATTATATTGCATTTGTCACATTTTGGGCTACTTGCCTAACTTGTCCAAATCACTCTGCACCCTCTTAGCGTCCTCAACACAGCCAACCCCGCTATCCAACTTTGTGTCGTCTGCAAATTTTGAGATATTGCTATCTATTCCCATATCTAAGTTGTTGATATATATTGTAAACAATTCTGGCCCCAGCATGGAGCCCTGCGGTACCCCACTAGTCACTGCTGTCATTCCGAAAAGAACCCATTTATACCTACTCTTTGCTTCCTGTCCATCAACCAATTCTCTATCCACCTTAATACCATACCTCCTATACCATGCTTTTTAAGTTTGTATGGTAGTCTTCTACCATACTAAAACCTTATCAAATGCCTTACTAAAGTCCAGATATACCACATCCACTGAATCCCCCCCCTATCCACTCTACTGGTTACATCCTCAAAAAACTCTATTAGCTTCGTCAGACATGATTTTCCATTCACAAAACCATGCTGACTCTGTCTGATAATACCACTACTCTCCAAATGTACTGCGATTGCATCTTTAATAACTGATTTTAGCACCTCCTCTACAACCGATGTCAGGCTAACTGGTCTGTAGTTTCCTGATTTGTCTCTCCCTCCCTATTAAAGAGTGGGGTTACATTGGCCACCCTCCAATCCTCAGGAACTAATCCAGTATCTAAGGAGGTTATCACAAATGCATCCACTATTTCCTGGGCTCTTCCTTCAGCACACTTGGATGCAGACCATCTGGCCTTGGGGATATATCCACCTTTAATCCCTGCAATTTAACTAATACAACCTCTTGACTTACAATTATTTCCTTTATTCTCTCCCTCACATTAGATCCCCGATCCTCAACAATTTCCTGAAGATTAGTTAAGTCCTCCTTGATGAAGGCAGAACTAAAGTAATCATTCAGACAGTCTGCCATACCTTTGTTCCCCATGATTTACTCACCCGTTCCTGTACACAATGGTCCCACAATTTGTCTTAACGTATCTATAAAAACTTTGTAATTTTTTAATGTTCCCTGCCAGCTTCCTTTCATAATCCCTTTTACCTTTCCTAATTAATCCTTTTGTCCTCTTCTGCAGAACTGAATTTCTCCCAATCATCAGGAATATTATTTTTTTGGCTAATTTATATGATGCTTCTTTGGATTTGATACTCTCTCTGATTTCCCTTGTTAGCCATGGATCTGCTACCCTCCTTGATTTATTCTTTTTACAAACTGGGATGTAAATCTGTTGTACTTGCTCCAATCCTTAAAGATTGCCATGGCATTTCTACAGTTAGTCCTTTAAGTACCATTTGCCAATCTATTTTATTCAGTTCACATCTCATACTATCAAAGTTACCCCTCTTCAAGTTCAGAACCTTTGTATCTGAATCAACTCTGTCACATTCCATTCTAATGGAATGTGGTCACTCTTCCCAAGGGGTTCTTCACAATATGATTGTTAATTAACCCTTCTCCATTACTCAATACCCAGTCTAGAATGGCTGGTTCCCTTGTCAGTTCCTCGAAATGCCGATTTAGAAAACAATCCTGCATGCATTCTAAGATATCCTCTTCCTCCTTACCCTTACCAATTTGGTTCACCTAATCTACATGTAGATTAAAGTCACCCATTATAACTGCAGCCCCTTTGTTGCACATATTGCCCACTGTCTAACCTCACTGTTAGGTGGCCTGTTCACAACACCTAAAACGTGTCTTCTGCCCCTTTGTGTTTTGCAGCTCTACCCACATCGATTCCACATCTTCCAAGCTAATATCCATCCTTTCTATCCTCTTCCCTAACCAACAATGCTACCCCACCTTTTCCATTCCATCTATCCCTCCTGAATGTTGAGGTACCAGTCACAATCCCCCGAAGCCATGTCTCTGTGATTCCAAATATATCATAGTCATTAATAGCTAACGCCACATTCAATTCATCCACTTTATTCCTTTTTAATCAGTCACTTCAGTGTCTTGGCGAAGAAACTTGCCCCCTCAGGGTTCTCCAGATGATAACCTCTTTCTTTCAGGTCACCAGTGAGTTCCTTTTTGTTTTCCTTATTTCAAGTGAAACATTAGACAGCCAGTCCTCTCCTCTTGCATGAACCACAAGGGCTTTGACCAAGCTGAACTAAGCACTCACAACCCATCTTCCAAATGGGGTTTTCCACAAGTTTGCCAGCTTGTCCTGTTCCAGTCCCAGCTGCTGTTGCTGACTGTAAAACTGTAGAACTTGCTGTCTGTATGTGTGTGTGTCTCTTTCTCTCTCTCTCACAGAGAAAAACCCTGTTTGACTCTCTCTCTCTCTCTCTCTGCTTGCAAAACCATATGACCCTCTTAGAACAGCAAGTTCTCTTCCAGACAATCTGCGGCTCCGACAAGATCTTTCACCTGTTGCCTTTTTGTAACCAACAATCCATTAGTGAAGTCTCTTGGGCACTCTCCAAAGCTCTTGCAAAGGCTGTGGGGCTGATATGTCTAGCATTAGCGGAGCTCCACTGTTTTAAAGTGTTTGTATGTAACCTACTCTAACAAGCCTTTCCCAATTTATCTCCCAAAAACATATCTATTTACTCTGTCACAGGTCTTGATGATATCACCCAAACACACAAGATTTCACACAACACTACAATATCCAGCTTTCTTTCCACTAGTTTCTTTTGAACCCTCTCCATTTGTTTTAATTTGTCCAATGTTGTACAACAGCCAATACTGGGAAAATACAAAAGGTCCTCCAATACATTTCTAATTTTGGGAATCTTAAATTTAAATTTTAAATTTAGACATATAGCCTGTTAACAGACCATTTTCGCCCACGAGTCTGTGCCACCCAATTTACACCTCATTAACCTACACCCCTGGTACATTTTTTGAACAGTGGGAGGAAGCTGGAGCGCCCGGAGAAAACCCACACAGACACAGGAAGAACATACAAACTCCTTACAGACAGCGCAGGACTCGAACCCCAGTCCAGTCCCAATTGCTGGCACTGTAAAGAGGTTGCAATAACCACTACACCAACCGTGCCGCCCTAAATGAAGAATGAAACTGGTTTTGGTCTTTTGCACAAACTTAATTTAATCTTGAAACAAAGACACTTTTTTCCTTTATTTGCCCCTGTGCTCCAGTTTAAATTTGTAATCAAACAGTGCACATTCCAGATTTTATTCAAGATTATTTGAATACATTTTGGTTTGACCATGTAGAAATTACAGCACTTTTTATACATAGTTCCCCATTTCAGGGCACCATAATGTTTGGGACATTTGGCCTCACAGGTGTTTATGAGTACTCAGGTATTTTTAATTGCTTCATTAGTGCAGGTATGAGAGCTAGTGTTGCAGATATAAGCTTTTGATCACTTTTGGAGTCTGTAGTTGCCGTTTTTCAACATGAGGACCAGAGTTGAGCCAATGAAAGTCAGAGAAGCCATTATGAGGATGAAAAGAATAAAAATAAAACAGTAATAGACATCACCCAAACCTTAGGATTACAAAAATCAACAGTTTGGAACATCAAGAAGACAGAGCTTGGTGAGCTCAGTAGTCACAAAAGGACTGGAATTTCATGGAAGATCTCCACTGCTGATAGAAGAATTCTCATCATAATGAAAATTAAATTACCAAATGCATGTCTGACAGATCAGAAACATTTTTCAGGAGGCAAGTGTGGATATGTCAATGACTACTCTCTGCAGAAGCCTTCATGAACAGAAATACGTAGGCTACACTCCAAGATGCAAACCATGGCAAAGGTGGCATGCTTTGGATCTTGGCAGTTCCTTAATACCTCCATATTTTACTCAGGTTATTTTTAGTCTCATCTGTCCATAAGACCTTTTTCCAGAATTCTGCAGGCTCTTTTAAATAATTCTTGTCAAACCGTAACCTGGCCATCCTGTTTCTGTAGCTAACATGTGGTTGGCATCTTGTAGCATAGCCTCTATTTATTTTCATGAAGTCTTCTGTGGACAGTAGTCATTGGAATACCAGTCCCCTTTGCGATTCCTGAACTCACTAGTACACTTTCTTCTTAATGATGTTCCAAGTAGCTGATTTTGATCATCCTAAGGTTTGGGCAATGTCTCTTCCTGTTTTATTCTAGTTTTTCAGCCTCATAACTACTTCTTTAACTTTCATGTTGAAAAATGGCAACTACAGACTTCAAAGGTGATCAAAAGCTTAGAAACAAACCTAGTTAAAAATGTACCAGGGGTTTTAGGTCAATTGGGTCTATTTGGGCGGCACAGGCTCGTGGGATGAAAGGGCCTGTTACCATGCTGTATGTCTAAATTAAAAATTAAATATGTACCTGCACCAATGAAGCAATTAAACATACCCGAGTAATCTCAAACTTTATGGTGCCCTGAAATAAGTGGACTATGTATAAAATGTGCTGCAATTTCTACATGGTCAAACCAAAATGTATACAAATAACCTTGAATAAAATCTGGAATATGCACTTTAATTACATAGGAATTGTTTGATTGCAAATTTAAAACTGTGGAGCACAGGGGTAAATAGAAGGGGGGAAAAAGTGTCTTTTTCCCCCAAACTTTATGGAGGGCACTTTATCTCCCCAACAACAAATATTTCATGCTTGGTGTCTTACCCCAAGAGCAGTTATGAGCTGACCTCTTCTACACGAGAACAGGTTGCCTTAATTCCACCTTCATAATATTGCCCAGGAATGACTATGCTGCAACTCACCTGCTATCATCAAACTTGATTGATCAAATATTCTGGCTAGCCAACTATCTTCTCTACAAAAAAAAAACTCTTCCAAATCCTTGTGCTTCTATTTTAATTCATGCCCAGTTCACTGACTTTCCCTCTATGCCCACCTCAAGCCAAAAATGCTTCTCAAAACCCTTGTTTCAATTTTCTCCAAGGTTTAGCTCCCGTAATTCCATCAGCCCCTTTGAGTCTTGCTCTTCCATTGGGTATTTTACACATTCCCTATTATCAGAGGCCTATCCCATCTCATCTGAAATAAAAGCATAAGTTGCTGCAAACAGCAATTTCATAACCAATTTATGGAACACAAATGTCCTCAAGCTTTCCATTGAGCAATTATTCTGCAACTCAAGTCAGAAGTATTCAAGTTGAGTGATTCGGACCTCTACAGGAAATCCAGATACGATGTTCACAAGGTCACCGGGGACATCAAGAAACAATACCAGACTCTCAGACAAACCACACAGACGCCTGATGATTGTGGCAAGGCATGCAATCACAGGCTACAAAGCAGTCGGGCAGAATCCCAAGCAACAGTGCATTCCTCCCCAATGAGCATAATGCATTTAGCACTCGTTTTGAACAGAAGGCAAGTAAATGCGCTTTAACAACCAACGCAAGGTGGCTCTAATGTTCATCATCGAGTGCTTCAAGATGTTGGATTTTGCACAGATCAAGTCCAGCCTCCCAGACAGCTTTGATCCACTACAATTTGCCTATAATCACAACAGTCCATGCCAGACTCTGTCTCCTTGGCCCTACCCCAAGTCCTTGGACCACCTGGACAACAAAGACAACCACGTCCGCTACTATTTATTGATGATAGCTCTGTTTTCAACACTATACAGTAAAATCCTTGGCATCCAGAATTCAAGCAACCAACAAAAAAAAACCTGAGGAAATAATTTAAAAACATTAAATAAATAAAAATAAATTTAAAAATTAAACCAAAGTTTAAAATTGTAAAAGTAAATGATCTCCGAAGCAATATACAAGTCCTTGGTGAAGAGGGGAGCAAACATTCAACCCCACCTGCAGCAATTATTTTAATAAAGTTGTGATTAAATTAAATGGCGTCATCTATGATGAAGAGCTGGCTGATACCACTCGCCACTGGGGCACCTCTCCAAAAGTAAGTCTTTATCTTTATTAGTATACTAAGGCTTTATCTGTAAACTTGGGTGAGGGGGTAGGTTTAACTATGGCAGTGGCATGTTAATGTAACGTTGTTACAGCACCAGAGATCATGGTTCAAATTTTAATAGAAATTTACTGTAATGGGAATTACCGTACCGATTAAAGGAAACTTTGCATAATTAAGAATTACAACACTGATTTTTTTCACATTGCTTTACATTTTGCACTGTCTTTTTCCTAATGCAGGTGTATTAGTTTGGCATTGTAAGAGTAAGTATCATGCCGGTGGAAAATTCATATATTCGGCAGCCGCAATCCTCATTAAGTTTTGTATTTGGCGGGTTTTACTGCAGTTTCAACTAAACTCACCTGCAAACACCTGGACATAGGTCTCAACAGTTCCTCTGTAAACGGATCCTTGACTTCCTGACCTGCTGATTACAAACGAACTATAGAACATTACAGCGCAGAAAAGGCCCTTCATATGCCTAGACCCTGCGCCCAGTTCATATCCCTCCATACTGCTCCAATCCATATACCTCCAAATGTTAAAAATGAGTGCGCATTCACCACTTCAACTGGCATTTCATTCCACACTCCTCCACTCTGTGTGAAGATGTTTCTCTCTAACCTTCTTCTTTTACCCTTAACCCATGTCCTCAAGTTTGTATCTCAACTAACCTGAGTGGAAAGAGCATACTTGCATTTACTCTGTCCATACCCATCATAATCTCTCCTCCTTCCTCTACACTCTAGGGAATAAAGTACTAATTTGGTGGCGCACATCCTCGTGGCGAACCGGCCCCGCATGTATCGCCGCATTGGCAGGGCAGCCGCGAGATGGCGCAGTCGGGACCTCCATGCCTCGTGGTTTAGGCCAGGGCGTGCACCTCAGGTGAGTTCACGCCGTCCTTAAAGGGCACGCATGAAGTTTGAATAAACAGTTTGATTGAAACCTCCAACGTGGTAGTGGTGTGTTTAATTCTGTGTAGCAGTCGCTACATTGTTGACCCCAGCGAATCCAGATGGTTTTCTGTCCTCCCGATATGAGTTCCACAGCAATCAGCGCAGTCGCGGTGAAACTCCACCACCCCCACCCCCCCCCCCCCCCCCAGATGCATCGCCTTGATTTGGGCAGGCGGAAGCGCAGTTTCGCCTGACACATCACATCAGACACCACGATGTTCTACCAAGTCATGAGCGCACCCGATGAAGAAACCATAGCCAGGATGGACGACCTCATCCTCAACCCACGGGAGGAAGGTAAATACCTCGCTCTCAGAAGCCTCCTCCTCGGCATTGTCGGCCTCTCCCAGCGGCAGCGCGCCACCAGGTTCCTTCACCTGGATGGTCTGGGCAACAGAATCCCATCTGCCCTCATGGATGAGATGCTGGCGCTGGCAGAGGGCCACAGACCCTGCTTGATGTTCGAACAGGCTTTCCTTGAACAGATGCTGGAGGACATTCAACACCTACTGCGAGCAAGTGCAGGCAGCCCTGCTTGTTCCAGGAAAACGACCCGGCCAGCTGCTGTTAATGGCTGCGATGGCTGGCCGTGCGAACAGTCTCCTGTATATGATCGATAAGTCCAGTGGCCGACGTTTCCTGATGGACACCGGAGCAGAACTGAGCGTGCTCCCCCCCCAACTGCCCTCGAGATTTGCACCCGCGCACGGGGCCCAACCCTACAGCCAGCCACAGATCCTCCATCAAGACTTTCAGCACATGCAGTGCACAGATCCAGATCGTCAAGGACAATTTCTGCTGGAAGTTTGTACTGGCCTCGGTGGGCACAGCGCTGCTGAGCACAAATTTCCTCCGGGTGCACAGCCTGTTGGTGGACATCAAAGGCAAGTGATTGGCACATGCCCACACTTTCCAATCCATCTGCCTTGACTCCACAGACACATGCAACCCAGGAATACCTTCCATCAGCACCTCCAAAGACGAGTATTCTCGCATGCTCGACAATTTTCCCGGCATCCTGCAGCCGCATTTTACTTCCGCCAAGCCCAAACATGGAGTCTGCCACCACATTTCAACCCAGTGACCTCCCCCATGCTAAAGCCAGACAGTTGCCCCTCGAGAAGCTGCAACTGTCAAAGGAGGAGTTCTGCCGACTGCAGGAGCTGGGAATTGTCCACAGATCGGATATCCCTTGGGCCTCCCCCCTCCACATGGTCCCAAAGGCTTCTGGGGGTGGCGCCCAAGCAGGGACTACCATCGCCTCAATCCTGCATATACGGGACTTTATGGCCAACTTGCACGGCGCCCAGGTTTTCTTGAAGGTCGATCTGGTACGGGGTTACCACCAGATCCCAGTCCACCACAACGACATCGACAAGACCACGATCGTCATTCTGCTCGGCCTATTCAAGTTCCTGCGATGCCCTTCGGCCTTAAAAACACGGCCCAGACATTTCAACGCCTGATGGACGCAGTGGGCAGAGATTTGGACTTCGTTTTTAATCGATCTTAATGACATCCTCATCACCAGTTGGGACCACGATGAACACAAGGTCCATCTCTGTGCGCTATTCGCCCGTCTGGCAGAGTTCGGCCTCACGGTCAACGTGGCCAAATGCCAGTTTGGGAAGCAATCCCTGCAGTTCCTGGGCCATACCATCTCGGTGGACAGTTGTGGTGTGTTTCATTCTGTGTAGCACTCATTACACTAACCTGTTTAATTTTTCCCGTAACTCAGTTCAAGTCCTGTGAACATTCTTGTAAATTTTCCCTCCACTCTATCAATCTTATTGATATCTTTCCTGCCATTAGGTGACCAAAAGTACACATCATACTTCAAATTTGTGAGGACTGCTGACAATAGCTCCTCCACAATAATCCTCAACACAGGTTCACTGCATGGCTCCATACTCAGCCCCTGATTATACTCCTTATACATTCACAATTGTGTGGCCAAATCTATAACTACAAATTTGCAGATGATACCAGCATACTTGGCTAGATCTCAGAAAATGACAAATTTAAGATCAAATTTATTGCCACCTCACTGACAAAAGGCAAAGGAGGAAAAACCCAACACCCAACCCCAACCAACCAATTTTCCCTTGCAACCGCTGCAATCGTGTCTGCCTGTCCCGCATCGGACTTGTCAGCCACAAACGAGCCTGCAGCTGACGTGGACTTTTTACCCCCTCCATAAATCTTCGTCCGCGAAGCCAAGCCAAAGAAAACATACATGACATCACATACAATCCTGAGATTCTTTTTCTCCTGCAGGCCAGGTGGAATTTCTAATTACCAGCAAGTATAAATAGTAACTCAAAAAGAAATGTAAACAAACTGACTGCAAATACAGAAAAAAATAAATATGTAGCAATAAATAAAGTGAAAAGTAAGAGACCTTAAATGAGTTTCAGATTGTGGTTGAGGAGTCTGATGGTGAAGGGCTAGTAGCTGTTCCACAACCTGGTGGTATGAGTCTTGTGGCACCTATACCTCTTTTCTGATGGCAGTAGCGAGAACAGAGAATGTGCTGGGTGGTGTGGGTCTTTGATAATTGTGCTGCCCTCCAAGGGCAGCGTTTCTTAGAAACTTTCTGAATGGCAGGGAGACTTTTGCCTGTGACGTACAGGGCTGAGTCCATTATCTTTCGCAGGGCTTTCCACTCAGAGAAATTAGTACCCCCATACCAGGCCATCATGCAGCGGTCAGCATGCTTTCACTACATATCTGTAAAAGTTTGCCACATTTCCGATCTCATACTGAACCTCTGTAATCTCCTGAGAAAGTAGAAGTGCTGATGAGTTTTCTTCACGATAACATTAGTGTGTTGGGTCTAGGAAAGGTCCTCCAACATAGTGACTCACAGGAATTTAAATTTGCTCATCCTCTCCATCTCTGATCTCCTCATGATCACTGGATCATACACCTCTGGTTTTCCCTTTCTAAAGTCTACAACCAACTCCTTGGTTTTGATGACAATGAGTGAGAGGTTGTTGTTAATACACCATTCAGCTAAGTTTTCAATCTCCCTCCAGTATTGCGACTCATCACCCCTTTTTATGCATCCCAGCAAATTTGTAAATGATGTAGTAGAGAGACACACAGTCATAGGTGTTAAGCAAGTAGAGCAGGGTGCCAAGAACGGAGCCCTCTGTGCTCTGGTGCTGATGGAGAAAAGGCAGAAAGAGAAAATTTAATGGCATGTCAGGACCACTTCTCCCTCAATGTCAGCAAAAAGGAGCTGATTTTTATCAATGGTACTGATGTGGAGATTTTTTTGTTGATTTATTATCATTTATAAACAAAATTTTCATACAATCAAAATACAAATCAGTACATATTTTATCCCATATATCCCCCCCCAACCCCCCTCTAAACTACCCCAAAAGAAAGAAGATGTGGAGATGATCTTGGTTCTAGGAATAAACGTCAGCAATATCCTGTCCTGCTCATACCATATTGACACTACGGCCAAGAAACCATACTAATGTCTCGACTTGCTCAGAAGGCGAAGGAAATTCAGTAAGTTCCCAATGTAGCTATCAACTTTTATAAATATACCATAGAAAGAATCCCAATGCACCACAGCTTGGTGCAGGAACTACTCTGCCCAAGTCGACAAGAAATTGCAGCGAGCACGTAAACCAGCCTCCCTCCACTGATTTCTGTCTACACTTCCCATTACCTCAGGAAAGCAGCAAATGTTATAAAGGTCTTATCCCATCCCGTTAATACTCTCTCTCCTCCCATCAGGTAGAAGATACAAGTTTGAAAACTCACGAGATTCAAGTGCAGCACACTTGCCACTGTTATTACTCTTGAACTGAACTCTCGTATGTAAAAGTTGTTATCACCTTTGTGCTGTTTTAGCTGCACTTTTCTCTGTTATACTATATTCTGCTCTTTAATTTTATATTGCACCACCCGCTCTATATATTGAATTACCTGGATGGCATGCAAAACAAAGTTTTTCATTGTATCTCAATGCATATTACAATAATAAAATGATTCATTACATTCCACCAAGTTTCTAGACACACTTGCTTCAATTGTCAGGTCCACTAAACTCAGTCTTCTATGGTTCTGATGGTGCTCAAGAAAACTGGAGGAAAAGCATCTCATTTTTCAGATACCTTTCAATCTTCTCGACAACAATGGGTTCAATTTCATTGCTTCCGTACTCTCCTCTTCTTTGTCCTTTTCTACTCCAGATTTATTGTCAGAGTATATACAGGACATCACATACAACCCTGAGATTCTTTTTTCTGCAGATGAGGCAGAATTACTATTTATTGGTTGTGCAAAAATAAACTGAACACAGCGTATACATGTAACCAAAGAACTGTAAACAGATAACAAATGTAAACAAACTGTGAAATACAGAGAGAATTTTTAAAAAATCAATAAAGTGCACAAGAGTCCTTAAACGAGTCCCCGATTGAGTTTGTTGTTGAGGAGTCCGATGGTGGAGGGTAGCAAACTGTTCCTGAACCTGGTGGTGCGAGTCTTGTGGCACCTATGATGGCAGTAGCGAGATTATTTTGTCTGATATTTATCTCAATAGTAATTATGATCATGTGTAGTTCACAAACTCATCATCTTGCACTAGTTAACTCTAACCCAGACATTCCTGTTTGTTCTTTCCTTGTCTACCATTTTATCCCTGCTTCTGCAACGGCAAAGAAATTAAGTAGCTTTTTTCTATTCTGATCAATGGCATTAGAAATATTAGCTTAATTTCTATTTTCACATCAACTGTCTGATGACCCGAGTAGCCCATTGCACACTGTTGTGCAATTTCGATCCCTGCTCAAAATTCCTCAGGTCAATTCAATTGTCCTCCCTCTTTTGAACCAGATCATCCTGATCAGAAATTTAGCAAGTTGGAGGAACAGAGAAACACCATGTAATTGATCACACAAGGCACTTTGCTGGTGACCCAACTCCTTGGCTGAATCACCTTAATAAGGCACAAAGTTATGTAATACAGCCTCTTTTTTTGCTCAGCTATGCTAATCTAATTTGCCCACATTAAGACCACATCTTTCTATGCCTTGCCTATTCAAATATCTATCTATTGTGATCGTGTCTGAATCCACCACCTCCCCTGGCAGCACACTACAAAAATGAACTGTCTGTTGAAAAAATAATTACCTCTAAGATTTCCATTGCCTACCTACTATACATATGGTTATGCTTGCTGAGTAGTCATTCAACCAAGTTAAAATTTCATGGGCAAAAAATGTACATATTGACACCAGAACAGACATTCCCAGCTTACCCAAACACTCATTCTCTGTAAAGTTCATACTGAACAGGAATCAGTAGTACCAACACATTCTTCCCCCCACCCCCCCCAAAAATTTCATCCCTCAAATCCCAGCACTGTTGGTGTGGCGGTTAGCATTACACCATTACAGTGCCAATGATTAGGACAGGGGTTCAAATCCCAAGCTGCCTGTAAGCAGTTGGTACATTCTCCCCATATTTGCATGAGATTTTCCCGGGGGGGCTCCAGTTTCCTCCCACCGTTCAAAACGTACCGGGTTGTAGGTTAATCGAGTATAATTGGGCAGCATGGGGTTATGGGCTGAAATGGCCTGTTACTGTGCTATATGTCTAAAAAATTTCAAATTGCTGGACCTCTCCTGGAGCCAGCATATTGAGACAATAGAAGAAGGCACACCAACACCTCCACTTTTCAAGAAGTCTTCTTCAAATGCACTGTAGGAAGTGTACAGACTGATTGCATAATGGTCTGGTTTGTTAATTCAAATGCAGAAGTCGATAGAAAGTGGCAAACCTAGCCAATGCTCCACCAGGGGCACCAACCTCCCATCCATTGAAGGCATACATGTAAGGCATTGCCTCAAGGCAGCCCACATCATAAAGGATCCATGTCACCCTGATCAAAACTTATTCTCACTGCTACCTTTAGGCAGAAGGTGCAGAAGCTTACAGTTCATTACTCTCGGTGCAAGAACAGCTATTAGGCTTTTGAACCTTGCAGCAACACCTCACCATCAATTACCAAAAGATCTGTTTACACTATTGAAACATAACTTTTCTTGCACGAATGACAAATGTGAAAATCTATCCTTTTGTATTAATTATCTTGTTTTTCCTTTATTGGCAATATTGTGGCAATTTAATGTGTACTATTTTAGTTGGTGTATCTTGCATACCTGTTTGGCTGCAACAAGAATTAAAGCATCTGTACATTGCATTTAGATGAGTGTTAGTAAACTCTCATTATATTAAATGTAATACAAGTGATCCCGAAAAACAATAACAAGACAGAGATTGCCTATGAATCTCATATAAAATGCATGAACCATCTTAGTGTTCTTTCACAGAACCATACAAAACTTCTGTTGACTCTATATGACAACACTTGTACAATCTGAAATGCAGATAAAAACATTAAGATGAAGGATTAAAAAGTTAGTGCAGGTTCAAGAGCCAATGCCATAAAATGACCAATGGTGCCATTAGATCAGGGGTGGCAAAATTACAGCTCCTGGATCAACCACAGCTCATTGCCCATTTTTTAGTTGCCCAGGGTGAAATTTAAATTTGAAATGGAACATGACAGGAGAGAGGTAGGTGAGAATTGATAGCCAATTCTCACCTTTCCTCTCTCCTGTCCTCCTATCTATATCCAATTAACTACCTTTTGTCTGCTGTTCTGTACTCCCCATGCCACGCAGTTTCTTCCCTTCTCCCCAGCATATTTTCATTCAGATGCCTGCCTTTTTTTTGGTCATATGCCTTCGGCTTGGGTCAGTGACTGCCTGCCTGGGACAGGGACCGATCGTTCAGGAACCGATCGTTCAGGACTGCTGGTAACACAATATTAATAAATTTTAACAATTTTTGGTTATTATTATATTAAAGTTCATAATATTACTATTTTAAAATTATAAACTACATTTTATCAAAACCATCGCTATATAAAACCATGTTATACAGGGTATGCTTGTACTTTGAAGAAGGGCTCAAGCCCAGTAAGTCAGTTATATTTCTTTACCTCCTATGGATGCTGTGAGACCTGCTGAGTTCCACCATCTTTGTGTTTTTACTTCCAATAATATCAGTCTCAGTCTCATTTGTCAGTTCAAATGAGGTGCTTGGTATATTAGGTTGACAGAGAGAGTAAAAGATGGACAATGCCATGTCCAGACCAAAAATGCCATGATTTTTAAAGTGCCATTAATAAAGCCTGGGAGCCTACAGCATGCCACCTGACACCCCCCCCCCCCTCTACTCTCCCCCCCCCCCCCCCTCTACTCTCCCCGCCCCCCCCCCCTCTACTCTCCCCCCCCCCCCCTCTACCCTCCCCCCCCATCTCAAAGCTGTGCAGAGGAAAATAATTAAATTCATTAGGGAAATTTAAGTCATAATTAAAGAGAAAGCAGTCCAATAGCACTACACTGAGCCTGTGCTGGCAATTTTGGAAAGTAAGAAAAAGGGAAAATTCAGAAGTTTAATGGTAACACCTACTCACAAGTTGCTTTTGGCTGTTGGTGCCTCATTGCTTACAGACATCTGATAGTAAGTTTGCTCATCAACTCCATCATGATTTGAGTTAAGAGAGTAGTGGCGAGCTAATCAAACTGTTTGCAAACAGATGATAAATGATCATTTTATTTTAACCCTAACCCTACAGTATATTTTTGTTAATACAAAGTAATAAAATAAATGTTCTCTTTTATTAAACCTTTGGTAGATTAAACAGTGTGACAAAACTTTCAGTGATCATTTTTTAAACTCTTGCTCAAAGGCTTAACAATTTCTATTCAGATACACTCCTGTACAATAACAAGTCAATGTTATATCACATAATTGTGAATAATTTTCCTTATTTGTCCAACATCTATATCCAAGATTCAAAGCCCAATTTACTTTGTGCCTGAGACTGAAGCAAAACAATTTTGGTTCGGCAGTAGTACAGTACACGTGTTTTGCAATGTAAACGACACAAAAATACTTCCAGACAATAATATCACAAGGAACAATGTCTTCAGGATGCCAGGATTTTAAAATGGCAATCACTCCGAGCAGTCCAGTTCTTGTTAGGGTCATCAAATCTGATTAAAACCATATAACCATTTACGGACCTATGCAAATTTTCACAACTTTTTATTTCAATTAATTCACGTCTTCATCAAGTATTCCCCCCCCCCCCAACCCAACCCTTCCAGGACTAGTTCTTGATCAGTGCTCAGAAAATGTACTCAATTATTTTTGTTATTTTTAAGATCACTTGGATCTTGCTTTGTGAGTTTGTGATTTCTTTAAATGGTAGTGAAATTATCAGGTAACTTCAGAAGGGAAGGGGGGGGGGTTAGAATTTGTAGTATCGTATAATAGTTATTTTAAAAAAATCTTTTTCAATTAGCCATATGTTGCAATTGTCGAAGTGTTTGCTACTTTTTTTCTGTCTGACTTATGATATTGAGTTTATATATCATAGTTTTACTTTTCTTATTTAACTTTTTTCTGTATATTCCTTTTTATGTTCCCTTTGATTAATCTTGTGTACTATTTCTGTAAAATTCAATAAAAATATTGAAAAAGAAATCAAGATCTTTGAAATCGATAATGATATTGCTGGGATATTCTCCACAAG
The DNA here is from genome assembly GCF_036971445.1 of Narcine bancroftii. Lineage (NCBI taxonomy): Eukaryota > Metazoa > Chordata > Chondrichthyes > Torpediniformes > Narcinidae > Narcine > Narcine bancroftii. The sequence continues at coordinate 174,214,035 of NC_091472.1, forward strand.
GGTCATCATGATGAAAATTGCACAGGACAAGGATTACAATTTGGCGGATGACAACTACCTTTTTTCCCCTCCCAAACTGGGTGAAGTCGAGGGAGTTCCTTTCAAGTATAGCAATCTTTTCATGACCCCTTTCTGCTCACCTGGAAAAGCCCTTTCCGCAGCTGATGCAGATGTAGGGTTTGCCCACTGCTCCATCGTGGGACCGAATGTGATAGGTCATCCGGTCCTTCCGTTTGAAACGCTGGTGACAAATGGGGCATTCAAATGGTTTTTCCCCCGAATGCGAGAGCTTGTGGCGGTTCAAATGGTAAACATCTCTGAAAGCTTTGCCGCAGAGCTCACAGGCCACATTTTTCCTCATTCTGCCTCTCTTCCGGGGACTGTCGAGGCTGCTCGAAGAGGCCAGCAGGTTGTCCCCGAGTCCTGGAAGCTGATTCTCCCCCGACCCCAGTTCCACGTTCAGCCCGGTGTGCTGCGCCTCGTGGAGCAGGAGGCGATTGGCATTCTTGAACACCTTCCCGCAGAAGCTGCAGGGGTAAAACCCCTCGTCCCTCATGGCCAGCGGGGCCGTGAGCAGCGGCAGGTCGAACAAAGGAGCCTTCCGAGGGCGCCCACGCCCCCTCTTGACCGCCTTGGCGTGGTCGATCCCCACGGAGTTCACCGGAGCCTGGAACTGACCCGCCACAAGTGTCGGGGGGGCAGGCGAAGTCACCAGGCCATCCATCACAGGGAGTGAAGCCTGCAGGGGCGGCAGGACAGGAGCTGGGGCACCCGGGCTCCCTACCTTGACATCACCGGCACCCTGCAGGTGACCGTTTTCTCCCACAAAGTTGCCATTGGCACAAGCAGCGGCAGCAGCCAAGTCCAGGGCGAAGCTGAAGTCCACGTTGGCCGGGCGGAAGACCATCATGTCTCCCCTGGCCGGGGGCACCATGATCTGGACGTTCGACTGCTTGATGACCTCCTGGCAAATCTCGATGACCGACCTCATGAGCAGGAACTTGGCGGCCGTCATGAGCTCGGGGAAGCTCTCAAGCCTCACCACGATGCGGGAGGTGTAGGCGAAGTCCAGGATGTCCCTGAAGACCTTGGCGCTGATGGTGTGCATCTCCAGCTCGCGGCCTTGGGCCTCGTCGACGGGCGAGCCGAACACCGACTCGAAGTAGTCGCTGCAGGCGGCCAGCACGGCCTTGTGAGCAGGGAAGCTCTCGTCGCCCACCCGCAGCACCACGTCGCAGAAACGGCCGCCGTTCTTCCTCTGGCCGTTGAGCTTCTTCAACATGTCGGCGCTATGCTGGCTCACCTGGTAGGTGTAGCTGTTCCAGGACTGCTCGGCAGCCCTTTCCATCGCCTCCGCCGAGTCCGAGCCCGAGCCGCGACGGGGTGAAAAACGGCCCCCCCCTCCAACTCCGCCGCTGAACAGCGCGGTCGGCAAGCAGGCCGATTTAAAAAGGAGCGCGCGGGGCAGAGCTCCGCCTGCCGCCGAGGAAGGAGGGAAGGAAGGCCGCTCAGCGAAGGCCGGCGAGCGCTCGGCGCCGCTTTTGTTCCCCTCTCAGCCGCCGGGCCCTGGCGCCGCGGGAGGCTCGGCAACATGGCAGCGCGGCGCTTCCTGTCAACTGCGACCCCTCCCGGGGGCCCGGGGAGGCACTGGCTGAGGTCGGGCTTGGACCGGGGGGGGGGGGGGGGGGTGTTGTGATGGGGGGTGGCATTGGCACAAGGCTGAGGGACGGAGTCGCTGGCTCTGAGCAGTGGGAAACTCCGCCTGAGATTGAGAGGCGCTGGGTGGTGGTGAGGGACTTGCGTGGGAAACCGGCTGCGCCAGACGCTATCTGGATGGTGGTTACTGGCTCAGGAGGAGGAACGCTGGCTTCGACGGTCATGACGGGGAAATGGCTGCGGGAATCACCATCTGGATGGTGGTCATTGGCTCAGGAAGACTCTCTGGATGGTGGACTGGCCCAGAACGAGGGATATTGGATCAAGACGAGAGTCACTGGCTGAAGATGAGGGAACGAGGAGTGCACAAAGGTGCTGAGAATCTTAGCAGGTCACGCAGCATCCATAAGAAGTAAAAAGCAGTAGGTCATTTCGGGCCCGAGGACTCGAGTGAGTGAACACCAGCTGAGAACGGGAGATGCTGGGAAGCAATGACTTGGAGCAGGGAATACCAGCTGAGGTTGTTCAAGGATGGCAGAACTGGCTGAGGATGGGCAACACTGATTCACAGAAGATCCTGACACGAGGTAGACCATACTGGTTCAGAGTAAAAGAACGGGGTCACTCACTGAGGAAGAACAATGGAAGTAGACTGAAAATTAGGGGCTCGGGTCAGAGGACACTGGCTGAGGATGGGAGAATTGCTAGAATGGCAGATGTAGATAGGACAGGATACATTGGCATGGGCAGAGGACACTGCCTCAAACTGGAGTACTGGTTGAGGGTGGGAGTGACCCTTGGAGGTTGGGGTTGCTGGATGGGAGACTGTTCGAGGATAGGGGACTCTGGCTCAAGATGGGGAATATTAACTAAGGGCAGGAGACATTCAGTGTGGGCCAGGCTGGACCAGGGTAGAAAATGCTAGTTAATTACAGAGGGAGAACACTTGCTGAGCATGAGTAAGTCATTATTATCATTGTGTAAGAAAACACAATGAAACTAAAAGATACTGGCTCAGAATGGAGGCCACAGAAGGACTGGATACACTGGTTCAGGCAGGGTAAACTGGCTCAGAACTGGGGTTTCTAGATTTATGTGGGAGATACCAGCTCACAATGAAGCATTCTGGTTCAGGATAGAGGGAGAAGACACAATGAGGTGGGGCGTTCTGACTGAGGAAGGGGACACTCATTAAGGATAAGGAGAAACTGGCTCGAAGCTTGAGGCCACTAAGTCTGAGATACTGGCTCACTGTGGAGGACAGTTAGAAAGTGGGGGAACACTGGTTCAGTGGATACCAAGTAGATACAGGGGAGGCACTGGCTCTTGAAGCCACTGGTTAAGGACAGAGTTCCTGGTTCAGCAGTACATGAAGCACTGGAAGACTATAGATGCAGGAGGAGATAAAATTGGACTTTGCATGATAATTTTACATATTGTAAACTGTACACATGCACCGAAGCATTTACCGGAGCTGAACAGGAACTTTGTAAACAAAAATGAAAGAAATTACAAAAAAAACAATGGTATACTTCATTGAATTAAAAAGAGATAATAAATATAAAATGTCGTATGTAGCAGCCTGTGCACGGAGACATGGACTGGACCACAAAATGGCCAATGAACACGGCGACTGAGTGGTCCTGGGAGTGACATCGACTGTCATCTTAGGTGACCTCCGCACGGTGGAAGATGGGGAACTCTGGCAGGAATGCTGGCCAATGCCAGGCTGGTGCTCCGCTGGCACGGGGCCTTGACATCAGCCCCTGGGGCCCATATAAGTGCGGTGGCCAGAGCAATAAACCAGCCTTGTTTTCCAAAGCTTTGGTGTACGTGTCGTTCTCCACGCTCGTGTCATGTGAACACTACATTATTGGACCCAAAGATGATGGATCAAGCAAGCGACCATCCATGTGGTCTCTCACTCAGGTTCCCAATGTTTTGGGCGTCGCAGCCACACGTGTGATTTGCAGGCTGCGGCTCAGTTCCAGCTTCGGCACATCACTGCCACTGACATCCACTATTTTAACTTCGTGAGCGCTCTTGATCAGGACGGTGGCAAGTATCATAGATTTCCTACAGCAGTCTCCGGAGGAAGGCAAATACGTGGACCTCAAAAAGCTGTTCACCCGCACTTTTGGGCTCTCCTGGCATGAGCACACACCTAATTGCTGAATATGGACGGATCGGGGGACGGCCCTGACTGCCTTAATGAATGAGATGCTCGCTTTAACAGAGGTCCACAAGCCTTGCCTGCTCTTTGAGCAGATCTTTCTGGAACAGCTGCCCGAAGATATTAGAGTCTTGCTCACGGTCAAGGAATTCAGCGACCCTCGGAGGGTCACGACCAAGGCATACATGCTCTGAAGAGCGAAGGACACCAGTGCTGTCATAGCAAGTGCTGTCTGAGCCCCATGAATAGCCACCAGTGGAGAGACAGCGATGTCTCCCATTCTGCGGGTTTCTGGAAACGCCCTGGCCAACTGTTGTTGATGGCTGCGGCGGTTGGCCCACATGATAGCCTCCTCTATGCCTGGGACTCCTTGTTGGGCAGGCGTTTCCTGGTCAATACTGTTGAGATAAGCGTTTACCCCCTCCATGCCTTGACACCTGCAATGGCAAGTAGGGCCCACCACTGAGGGCAGCCAACAGCTCTTCCATTTGGACTTTCGGGACTTGCGTCCCTTCAGTTTGGCAACAGCTGCTTTACATGGACCTTCACTCTCGTAGCAGTGGCACATCCACTCCTGGGGACCAACTTCCTTCGTGCCCACTGCTTGCTTGTTGACCTTAAGGGATGACACTTAGTGCACACCAGAACTTTTCAGACTCTGCCTCTGGGGGAAGCCAAACTACCTGCCCCCCTCTTTTGTGGTGCCACAGTTCTCAGTGGCTGTTCCAAAGCATGGAGTAAGGCATCACATTTTGACCAAAGGGACCCCCGCTCCATGCCAAAGCATGCCGACTCCCTCCCAAAAAGCTCAACCTAGAGAAGGAGGAGTCTAAGAAAATGGAGGAGCTGGGGATTGAGAGGTGTGGTGACAGTCCCTGGGTCCCTCCCCTCCACAAGATGCCCAAATCAGCGGCGTGGGGGGGTGAGGGGTTGGAGATCATGCAGCAACTACCACCACCACAACGGGGCCACCTTGTCCGACAGATCCATTCTTATATTTTACATATTCTTGTATGTGCCCCATATCCAAGACTTTGCCAGCAACCTGCATGGGTGTTCTCCAAAGTGGACCTCATCCGGGGATACCACCAAATCCCAGTTCATCCCCAGGACATCCCCAAGACTGCAATCATAACTCCCTTTGGCTTGTTTGAATTTCTTGCATGCCCTTCAGTCTAAAGAACACAGCACCAACTTTTCAATGGCTGATGGACGCAGTGAGCCGGGACCTTCCATTTGCATTCATCTATTTAGACGATATCCTCATCATCAGCCACAAAGACCACTCCGCCCACCTGAGACAACTGCACTCGGTTGAGTGAGTTCAGGCTGACGATCAACCCCACTAAGTGCCAATTCTGTCTGGACACCAGTGACTTCCTGGGCCATAGGATAAACAGACATAGGGCTACACCCCTCCACAAGAAGGTCGAAGTGATCCGGCACTTCACTAGGTCATTCACATTAAAAGGGCTACAGGAATTCGCGAGTGTGATTAAATTTTTACCACAGGTTCATAACAGCAGGTGCACACATCATGCACTGATGGCATGCAAATCAAAAGACATTACTTGGGACGATGATTCTTCCAGGGCGTTCCAGAATGCCAAAGACGCATTGGCCAACTCCACCCTCCTGGTCCACCCCAGACCTGAGGCACCTACTGCCCTGACAGTCAACACTTCCAGCACAGCAGTAGGGGGGTGCTGGAACAGCTCATTCAGGGCCAGTGGCAACCCCTAACCATTTTTAGCCAGCACCTCCACCTCCCAGCACTTTTGTCAGAGTTATTAGTGTTGTACCTGGTGGTAAAACATTTCCGTTACTTTTTGGAAGCCAGCAATTCAAGGTCTTTATCCATCACAAGCCGTTAACCTTCGCCTTTCGTAAGGTATTGGACCCGTGGTCGGCCCAACAACAGAGACACTTGTCCTATGTGTCCAAATTTACCAGACATTCAGCACATTATGGGCAAAAGCAACATGGTAGCCAATGCTGTCACACCCCCTGATCGAGTCCATACATGCCCTGTCCAAGGGGTTGATTTCGTAGCCCTTGCCAAAGCACAGCAGCAGGACCTTGAGGTTTCTCCCCACCCCTGTATAGTACAGCTGTCTCCGGCCTCAGGGTGAAGGATGTCCCCGTCAGCCCAGGTAACCTGACACTGCTATGCGACTTCTCTACCAGCAACCCCTGCTCCCTCGTTCTAGCTGCACGGAAGTGACAGCTTTTCGATGCCATCCACAACCTCATGCACCCCGCAATCTGTGCCATGGTCAAAATGGTGGCTGGCAGGTTTATCTGATGTGGCCTCCATAAACATCAGGCAGTGGGCTAAAACCTGCACGAACTGTCAGTCCAGTGGGGCACAGGTTCAGCCATGTACACATCGACAAAGTGGGATTATTACCAGTTTCCCATGGGGCGAGATACCTCTTGACCATGGTTGACTGCTCCACATAGAGGTTGATACCACCACAGAAACCTGCGCCAGGGCACTCCGATACATGGGTGTCCAGATTTGGTGTCCCAGAATACCTTACCTCAGATGGGGGACACAATTCACCACTGAGCTCTGGGCAGTGCTGGCTAACATTTTGGGGACACAGCTCCACCACACCACAGTGTATCACCCTCAGGCCAATGGCTTGGTGGAGCACTTTCACAGGCATCTCAAGGCAGCCTTGATGACCTGACTGAAGGGTCCCAACTGGGTGGACAAACTGGCTTGAGTTCTGCTGGGGATTCGTACCGTGCCAAAGGAGGACTTCAATGTCTCAGTGGCAGAGATGGTCTACAGCGGACTTTTGATCATTCCCAGGGAGTTCCTGGCCCCTGGTAAATGCCCAGAAGACTCCACGGGAACCCTTGAGAACCTGCAGCAAAAATTGGGTTCCTTGGTCCCCCATCACATGGGCAGCCCAAACATAACATCCCCAGGGACTTATAAACTTGTCAGTACATATTTGTGAGAAAGGTCGTACACCAGTTGCCCCAACGACTCCCCTACGAGGGGCTCTACAAGGTCATCAGGGATGACAGTTCCACCTTCATCCTTGACATCAGCAGTAAGGAGGAGACTTTTACCATCGACCACCTGAAACCAGCACGTCTGGACAGTAAGAAGCTGGACGCCATTCCTCCCCTGTGACGCAGGGGCAGACCACCCAAGGCTGCGGATAATGGCCCTATTGCCAGTTCCTGGGGAGAGAGGGTTGTGTAGCAGCACAGAGACAAGTATCAGCCTGCAAAATGCTGTTGAATGTGGGAACTGCATGGACCTGGGGAGCAACACCGGCTATTGTCCAAGGTGACCTCTGCAGTGAGAAAATGGGGAACTCTGGTGGGAATGTGGGTCCTTGACATCAGCACCTGGGGCCCACATAAGCGTGACGGCCAAAGCAATAAACTAGCCTAGTTTTCCAAGGTTTCGGTGTGCATGTCGTTCTTCTTCATGCTTGCGTACCGTGAATGCTATACATAGATAATAAATATTCACAATTATCCTAGGACAAAAAAAGTGACTTTGCAATATGCTGTCAGTCCTTTTGTGCTGTTGAAGCAATCCCTGATTAGACTTTGGAACTTGAGCAATGAACAGGTCCAATCACATGTCTGAATGCATGTCTCAGAGAGCATGCAGTCACTGAGAGAGGATAGTTTTTTTTTTAAATTTTTAAAATTTTCACACTATAAACCATATTGATTAAGATACATACATTTTCCTTCTTAAATATATACAGTGTCATTTTCTCCCCCCTTCCCTCCTCCCCTCCCTCCCTCCCTACCTCCCCTCCCATTTATTTAAAGTTCAGAATATAAGATACATTAAACCCGTCAAACAATGTTGTCACTCAATAAAAATAAACAAGAAATTCCACTGAGTCAGTTCTTTTCATTCTCTTCTCCTGTCATTTTAGGTGGTAGATGTCCACGGTAGATTTTCTCTATTATGTTTCATGTATGGCTCCCATATTTGTTCAAATATTGTAGTTATTTCTTAAATTCTAGGTTATTTTTTCTAATGGAATACATTTATTCATTTCTATATACCATTGTTGTATTCTCAAGTTATCTTCTAATTTCCAGGCTGACATAATACATTTTTTTGCTACAGCTAGGGCTATCCTAACAAATCTTTTTTGTGCACCATCCAAATCGAGTCCAAATTCTTTGTTTTTTATGTTACTTAGGAGGAAGATCTCTGGGTTTTTTGGTATATTGCTTTTTGTGATTTTATTTAATATCTGGTTTAGATCTTCCCAAAATTTTTTCACTTTTTCACATGTCCAAATTGGATGAATTGTTGTTCCCATTTCCTTTTTACAGCGAAAACATCTGTCAGATACTGTTGGGTCCCATTTATTTAACTTTTGAGGTGTAATGTATAGCCTGTGTATCCAGTTATATTGTATCATACATAACCTCATGTTTATTGTATTTCTCATAGTTCCTGAGCATAACTTCTCCCATGTTTCATTCTTTATCTTTATGTTTAGATCTTGTTCCCATTTTTGTTTAATTTTACTATTGTTTCCTCGTTCTTCTTTTCTTGTAGTTTAATATACATGTTTGTTATAAATTTTTTGATTATCATTGTATCTGTAATCACATATTCAAAATTACTTCCCTCTGGTAACCTCAGACTGCTTCCCAATTTGTCCTTCAAGTAGGATTTCAGTTGGTAGTATGCCAACACTGTATCGTGAGTTATATTATATTTGTCCTTCATTTGTTCAAAGGATAATAATTTATTTCCCGAAAAACAATTTTCTATTCTTTTGATACCTTTTTTCTCCCATTCTCTAAAGGAAAGGTTATCTATTGTAAAAGGGATTAGCTGATTTTGTGTCAGTATTAGTTTTGGTAGTTGGTAATTTGTTTTATTCCTTTCTACATGAATCTTCTTCCAAATATTGAGCAGATGATGTAATACTGGAGAATTCCTATGTTGTACCAATTTTTCATCCCATTTATATAATATATGTTCAGGTATCTTCTCTATTTTATCTAGTTCTAATCTAGTCCAATCTGGCTTTTCCCTTGTTTGATAAAAATCTGATAGGTATCTTAATTGTGCGGCTCTATAATAATTTTTAAAGTTTGGCAGTTGTAAGCCTCCTTGTTTATACCATTCTGTTAATTTATCTAGTGTTATCCTCGGTTTCTCCCCCTTTCCATAAAAAATTCCTGATTGTTTTCTTTAACTCCTTGAAGAATTTCTCTTGTCAAGTGTATTGGCAATGCCTGAAATAGGTATTGTATCCTTGGGAAAATGTTCATTTTAATACAGTTTATCCTTCCTATTAGTGTAAGTGGTAAGTCTTTCCAATGCTCTAAGTCGTCCTGTAATTTTTTCATTAGTGGATAATAATTGAGTTTATATAGATGGCCGAGATTATTTATTTATTTGAATACCTAGGTATCGCATTGCTTGCGTTTGCCATCTGAATGGTGATTCTTTCTTAAATTTTGAGAAATCTGCATTATTCATTGGCATTGCTTCACTTTTATTTGCGTTAATCTTGTATCCCAACACTTCTCCATATTCCTTCAATTTCTTATGTAATTCTTTTATTGATATTTCTGGTTCTGTTAAGTATGCTATAACGTCATCTGCAAATAAACTGATTTTATATTCTTTGTCTTTTATTTTTATCCCTTTTATTTTATTTTCTGTTCTTATCAGTTCTGCTAGTGGTTCTATGGCTAACGCGAACAATAAGGGCAATAGTGGGCATCCCTGCCTTGTTGATCTGTTTAAGTTAAATTGTTTTGATATATATCCATTTACTGTCAATTTCGCCAATGGCCCCTTATATAATGCTTTAATCCAATTAATATATTTCTCTGGTAAGCTGAATTTTTGTAGTACTTTGAATAAATAATTCCATTCTACTCTGTCAAAGGCCTTCTATGCGTCTAAAGCAACCACAACTGTTGGAGCTTTATTTCCTTCTACTGCATGAATTAAGTTAATAAATTTACAGATATTGTCTGTTGTTCGTCTTTTTTTAATAAATCCAGTTTGGTCTAGATTTACTATTTTTGGTACATAGTCGGCTAATCTGTTTGCTAATAGTTTAGCTATTATCTTATAATCTGTGTTACGTAAAGATATTGGTCTATATGACGCTGGTGCGAGTGGATCTTTCCCTGTCTTTGGTATTACTGTAATTATTGCTGTTTTGCATGAATCTGGTAAGCTTTGTGTTTTATCAATCTGGTTGATTACTTCCAGAAGGGGAGGAATTCATAAATCTTTAAATGTTTTATAGAATCCTATTGGGAATCCATCCTCTCCTGGTGTTTTATTATTCGGTAGTTTTTTTTATTATCTCTTGTATTTCTTCTATTTCAAATGGTTCTGTTAATTTATTTTGTTCCTCTGTTTGTAATTTCGGTAGTTCAATTTTAATTAAAAATTCATCTATTTTGTTTTCTTTTCCTTTGTTTTCAGTTTGATATAATAGTTCGTAGAATTCTCTGAAGTTTTCATTAATCTCCATTGGATTATATGTGATTTGCTTGTCTTTTTTCCTTAATGCCAATACCATTCTCTTAGTTTGTTCTGTCTTCAGCTGCTACGCTAGAATTTTGTGCGTTTTTTCTCCTAGTTCATAATATTTGTTTTGTCTTCATTATGTTCTTCTCCACCTTATATGTTTGTAGTGTTTCATATTTTATTTTTTTATCTGCCAATTCTCTTCTTTTAGTTGTGTTTTCCTTCATTGCTAATTCTTTTTCTATATTTTGTGGTCATTTTTGTTCTCGTTACATATCTTCCTCTCTCTGTCTGTTTTGTAGTTGTTCTGCAAATTTTCTTGCTTCCTCCAGATCCAAGAATAGTCTGTTTTGCTGCCCTGGAATAACTATTTTAAGAACCGCTGGATACTTTAGCATAAATTTATATCCTTTTTTCCATAGGATCGTTTTTGCTGTATTAAACTCCTTCCTCTTCTTCAGGAGTTCAAAACTTATATCTGGATAAAAAAAAATTTTTTGACATTTGTATTCCAGTGGTTTTTTGTCTTCTCTTAGTTTCCTCATTGCTTTCTCCAATATATTTTCTCTTGTTGTATATCTTAAGAATTTTACTAGAATGGATCTTGGTTTTTGTTGTGGTTGCGGTTTAGGGGCTAATGTTCTGTGTGCCGTTTCTATTTCATTTTCTTCCTGTAATTCTGGTCTTCCTAGGACCCTGGGGATCCATTCTTTTATAAATTCTCTCATATTCTTGCCTTCTTCATCTTCCTTAAGGCCCACTATCTTTATATTGTTTCTTCTATTATAATTTTCCATTATATCTATCTTCTGAGCTAACAGCTCTGTGTCTCTTTAACTTTTTTATCAGATTCTTCTAATTTCTTTTTTAAGTCATCTACTTCCATTTCTACGGCTGTTTCTCGTTCTTCCACCTTGTCCACTCTTTTTCCTATATCTGACATGATCATCTCTAATCTATTCATTTTTTCTTCTGTACTTTTTACTCTTCTTTTTATTTCACTGAATTCTTGTGATTGCCATTCTTTTACTGATTCCATATATTCTTTAAAAAAGAAATATCCATTTACTTGTCCTTCCCTTCATCTTCCATTTCTCCATGTTCTTCCTCTTCTTCTTCTGAGTCCACTCCAGGACCTGTGTCCTTTACCTCTGTCTCTTCTGGTTTTCTTGTTGGTTTGTTTGTTTTATTTTGTTGGGTATTTTTGGTCTTCTTATTTTTACTAGAAGTGTCTTGATGCTGGTCTTCTTCCTCTGGGTTGGTCATCTGTTGTTTCTTTGATTTCTTTTTACTCTCTTCTTTCTTGTTCTCATTATTTTGTGTTTTCCTCTTGCTGCTTTGTTGTGGTTGTCAATTTCAGCTGTGGAGATCGACTCCTCAGCTGGTCCCCCCTCCCATCAGTGTTATTTTTGTCATGCGCGGTTGCGCACTTTTGTTTGGCTCCGTGAGCCATTTTTGTAGTCCCGAGTTCGGGGCTTCAATTGACCTTAGGGAACGGGCTTCTCTGTCCACGGCAGGCCTCCTCGTACAGATAAGGCCTTCACCTTCTTCTTCCGACGTCCTTTCTTCTTCTCTTCTTCCCGTTGCTTTTGGCTTTTCTTTTTTCGCTGCCATTTTCTCCACACCTTTACTTTCACTGTATTTTGTTTTTTGCGTTTGTGCCTTTGTTTTTTCACTGTCTTTTTTTTTTACTTTTCCCGGAGAGGGCTGGAGTTCCCCGACCTGCCACTACTCCATCACGTGACTCCCCCCCTGAGAGAGGATAGTTGATGGCAAGGCAGAGGAGGTGGATGGTTCAGGAGAGCCTTCAGAGTATCTTGCTCATTTTACCACTATTTAGTTCAGAATACAGATGGGCAAGATGGTCTCCATGGGGATACCAGAAAGACACAGGAGACTGCAGAAGCTGGAATCTGGAGCAATAAACACATTTCTAGTTGAACTCAGTGACTCAAACAGCATCAGTGGAAGAGGAAAAAAATAATTTGCTATTTTTTTTAAATCCCAGTGATACTGCTTGACCCGCTGAGTTTGTACAGCAGATTGAATATTGCCAAGACAGAATGGTGCCTTGGCTGATTCAGCTGTACAGGCAGGAAAGAGATTGATCAGGAGAGAACAAGCTGGAGGAGATTCAACAGTCAGGGGAGAAGGTAGATGTTTCTGTTGTTCAAGAAGATTTTCCAGGGTAGTATGATGCCTGCCTAGTTTCAGAATCAAGGACATCACTGAAGGAACTGGTGAAATCTGCATCAGGAAGGTGAACATAGGGAAAGAATCAGACTTTAAGTATGAATGAGTCTCCCATGGGGGGACCTTATTAAAGACCTTACTAAAATCCAAATACATCACATCTACCACCGTACCTTCATCATTTCCTTTTGTTACTGCCTCAAAAAAAACTCAGTTAGGCTTTTGAAGCATAAACTTCCCCTCACAAAGCCATGCTGACTATCCTGAGAAGACTGTACTTCTAAATGCTCATTAATCCTCTCCAATGGTTTTCCCACCACTGATGTAAGACATGCGCCAACGAAGGAAAACCTATAGGTTGTGGCGTTCCCACAGACCTATTGCCTTTGACCTTCTTGATGATGGGCTTGGATACAGTGATAATAATCTCTCGATAACTCGAGATATCACATACAAGTGCTTCTAGATGTGAATGGATGGCAGGAATAAGGATTTGAGATTACTGGGGCACGGGACCAGTTCTAGTGCTGGCTAATCCTAACCTTAAACCAGTCCACAACCATAATCCTCATAGGTAAGTTTGTTGGCACTGTTGGGGTGGCTTAAGCTAACTAGGTCTGGGTTTTGGAAGCTGAGCAAAGATTCAGAAGTGAGAACTACAAAACTGGAAATGAAGGCAGAAAATTAGTGGGAGTTTGCAGGCAAAAAAGTTATAAAATAGACCAGAAATGAATTTGGTATTGATTGATAAAACCTCAATGCAAGTAATAATACAGTTGAACTGCAGGCATTGATTGAAATCTGGCTCTTGAAATTATAACTAATGGAAATGTACTTAAAATAGAGGAAGAATCTTTCCTACCCTCTTAATCTTGCTGCAGGGTCTTGATCCAAAGCATTGGCATTCATCTTTTGCCTCCACACATGCTGCTTGACTTGTTTAAGTCTTACAAGGACTGTTTTTAGTTGCAGATTCCAACATCTGCATCTTTTTTGTTTTCAGTCATAATTCAGTTACATTTCATAAAGTTATGTGAAAAGATAAAGATTAAATAGGAGTAAGGATTCGAAATTGTGGAAAGGACAATTTTACCACACTGCAAAACGATTTGGCAAAAATAGATTTGAAACAGTTAATTGAAGGCAACTTGGTCTCAGAGCAATGAGAGGCATTTGAAAGAGTTCAGGAGGTTTAATGTCAAGAGGCATCCAAAGAGAAAAAGGTTAGGACTGCTCTTTTCAGACCTCTGGATGACAAGGGGCACACAGGGTCAGAAAAAGTAAAAAAGATCAAAGCTTAATACTGAAACCTTTTCCTAATTCCTACCATCCATTGGCCTTTGTTTCTAGGGGTTTTGGAGTTAAAGTGGCTAAATATTGTTACAATTGAACAGGGTGCTGGTGAGTCCTTCTTTTAAAAGGGATGTGCTGGTACAAGAGACAGTCCAGAAGAGATTCACTAGGCTAATTCCAGGGATTCCTTGACCTATCAGAAGCAACTGAAAAAGTGAGGACTGCGTTATTTTGGAGTTGAAAACAGTTAAGAGTATAAGGAAGAAACATGCTATGTCATTTTGTGGCATGACAACGTAGATGTTGAGCTGTTTCTATTAGTGGGTGGCAAATTAAGGGACATGTTTACAATATAAGGAGACAGTCTTTAAAACTGAGGTGTGTGGGAATTCTTTTCTCACAAAGTAAAGGCAATCCTACCCTTTTTCTCAGTCCCAAAGGACTGTGGAAGCAAGATCAAAAGTGATATTTAAAGAGGATTTAGTTCTTTTAAAAAATATTGGGGTCAGTGCACAAGAGACTAAGTTTAGGGTAGGCCAGCTATGATCACACTAAAAGGCAGAGCAGGCTCAAGAAGCCAGATATTCCACTTTTATTTTCTTGTGGCACAGCAGAATATCCAGTAAAGGAAGTGCAGGGGAAAAATTAAGAAAGCATAGAGCTGTATCTAGTCAAGTTTATTGTCATCTGAAACAGTGCTCTTCGGTCCTTGGTGTAAGACATGCGAACAAGAACCAGACAATACATATGCAGGACAAATATATTATCTATACAAATAAATATTGTTTTGTACATATGAGAGTATCAGATGCTAGTGTGAGCAGTTTCTTTGATCATTCAGCGCTCTCACTGCTGTAGGTAGCTGTTCCTCCAGCTGGTGGTGCTGCTTCTTGATACTTATGTATCGCTTCCCCAACAGGAGCAGCTGAAAGATGCTGTGTGCAGGGTGGAAGGGGTCTGCAATGATTTTTCACGTCCTCTTCAGACACAGTCCTGGTAGATTATGTCGATAGGGGAGGGAGACTGTAATCATAATAATAATAATAATGGCAGGTAAAAAAAAGGAAGAAAATAAGTTTTTACAAAAATATGCAAGGTCAACTGAAGAAAGAGTGGGGACTATATTAGACCAAAAATGCACTCACTGTATAGAGTCTTCACAGAAGGTGGAAATAATCAAATTGCTGCATAAAAGACTAGCGAGTGCTTGATGTGGTGAAATAGTAAATATTGAGGAGTTTATCATCAAGAACAGATGAAATTTATCTCAGGTTGTTAAAAATGTAAGGGTGGAAAATACAGAGGTTCTGATTACAATTTTTCAATTCAACCTGGCTACAGGGGATTAGAGGCTTTTTAATACAGGGTTATTTAAAATGGGAAACAGTAGTGTATTTTAGACAGCAGTGTTGGAAAAATCTGTGAGAAAAATTAACTTACATTGTGGTCGTTTACACAGCACGCTGCAAGTTCTGGTGCACATTAGTCCCGGTGCTTTTACGTGGAGCAACAGGGCCCGAGACATCAGCTGGACATCGAATTCATGAGGTGAGTTTTGCGGTGCGATTTAGACTGAAGGCTTCCCCCAAAAAGTAGTAGGGGTCCTGCAGGATAAATCGTGGTGCAGGAATGGACTAAAAATGTCTGCATTTTCCATTTTTAGACTGCCCATGTAATGGCAAATTTCATTGATTGTGCCGTTACATTCCTGATAAACTAAGTAATAAACTGATAAACTAAGTAGTTACAGAATAGTTGGTTTATTTATGGTGTTGGGCAATTACTGGAGACAATTCTAAGGAACATCATAAATCTTCATGTCAAAAAGCAGATTCATCAGGCAAAGCCTGGTGTTAAATTTGTGTCTAATTGATAATTGAGTTACTTGCAAGGGGTATCAAAGAGAGTCAATGATAGCAGTGTGTTTAATGCAGGCTACATTGATTTCAGCATGACAGGCTAGACATAAAATTAAAATCCCATAGGATGCAGGCAAGAGTGGAAAATTGAGTTAAGAATCATCTCAGTACCTGAAACCAAAGAATAATAATTGATAAGTATTTATCTGAATACAAATATTTTATACATTTTTTTGACAACTTGAATCTAATAATTCTGGTTTGATAAAGAAGTTTGCAATAATAAAATTGTTCATATAGTAGACAGTGAGGAGGAAAGCTTTTGGAACAGGAAGATGGCAATTGGAATTTAATCCAGACAAGTGTTACACCAGGAATTTGAAATGTTCACATAAGGATGTGATTACACTGGAGAGATTGCAGAGATTCACCAGTATATTGCATGGATTGTTATTGGAAAGACTGTATAAGGTTTGCTTTTTATGGAGTAAAGGAGGAAAGAAGACTGACCTGATAAAAGTGGGACTGGGAACAATGAGGAGGAGCAGTTGGAGTGGAAGTCACTGGTTCTGGCACAGGGATATATTCCCAGCATACTAGTGTTGCTCTGCATGCTTTTCATTGGTAGCCAAAGACCAAGATAATTATAAAGTAGAACCACAAGATATAGGAGTAGAAGTAGACTCATCAAGTCTGCTCCACCATTCGAATCATGAGCTGATCCATCCTCCCACTCAGCCTCACTCCCCAGCTTTCTCCCCATAACCCAAAACCCAGCAGCAATAGATATTCACCAAAACAAATGGTTACTTAAAAAGTTGCTTTTAATTATCTTTAAACATGAAAATAGAATCAAACTTTAACTTATCACTATTGACTTACTTTTCCTAAATTAACCCCCTTCTAATTCTAAGCACACGTGTATGTAATGTGTGTTAAAGTTTAGAAAAGTTTTTTGATTCACAGTCCAATTTCACTTCTCATTCGTCCAAGTTCACTGTGTACAGAATTTAACATTTATAAAGTTCACCAGGTTTTGGTGCTTGAAAGGTAAATGGTTACCGCTCAGGAAGGTTCTTGTCAGTTTTCAGAGACAGATTTGTTGTTCCAGGTCCTCCACTACTGATTTATTTCCATCAGCCACTTAAGTGTCTTGCCAAAGAAACTTGCGCACTCAGGGTTCTCCAGATGATAACCTCTTTCTTTCAGAGTTCTTTTTTGTTTCTCTTATTCCAAGTGAAACATTAGACAGCCAGTCCTCTCCTCTTGCATGAACCACAAGGGCTCGGCAGTCTTCCAAATGGGGCTTTCCACAAACTTGCCAGCTTGTCTTGTTCCAGTCCCAGCTGCTATTACTGGCTGTAACACTGTAGAAGTGATCTCTTTCTCTCTGAGAGAAAGCCTGTTTGACTCTCTCTGCTTGCAAAACCACATGACCCTCTTAGAACAGTAAGTTCTCTTCCAGACAATCTGTGGCTCCAACAAGATCTTTCATCTGTTGCCTTTTGTAAATAACAATCCAATAGTGAAGTCTCTTGAGTACTCTTCAAAGCTCTTGCAAAAGCTGTGGCGTCACTATATCTAGCATTAGCAGAGCTCCAGTATTTTAAATAAGATCTGTTTTAAAGTGTTTGTATTTAACCTACTCTAACAAACCTTTCCCAATTTATCAACCAAAAACATAACTATATACTCTGTCACAATACTCTGACTAATCAAATACCTATTAATCTCTGCCTTAAATGCACCCAATGACCTCGCTTCTACAACCACTAGTGGCAACAAGTTCCACAGACTCTGAATCCTCTGATTAAAGACTTTTTTTCCATGTCTCTGTTTTAAATTCAAGTCAAGTCACCTTTATTTATCGTTCATACCATGCTTGCACAGAAAAGTTTCTCCAGAACCACAGAGCATATTTACATAAATATAGGTGAGAAGTTCAACACATTTAAAATATTTAAGACTTGTACATTAATATTCCACAGTACCCAATCCCTAAATGTTCTGGGAGTTCAGAAGTCTGATGGCTTGGGAAAAAATCTCTTGCCCAAATTGACGTCCTTTTATGCCCACGCTCCAGAATCCCCTACCATGGCAAACATCCTTGTCACATCTACTCTGTCCAGGCTTCAGCATTCAAAATGCCTCTATGAAGTCCTCTCTCATCCTTCTGTACTCCAACAGCCAACAATCATTCCTCATATGCTAACCCTTTTATTCCTGGTATAATTCTGGTACATCTTCTCTGAACCCAGTCCAATGCCAGCACACCTTTTTTCAAATAAGGCACATAAAACTACACAGTACTCCAAGTAAGGTCCCACCAGTGCTTTGATGACTCTCAACATTACATCCCTGCTCTTGTATGCTATCCCTCTAGAAATGAATGCCAACATTACATTCGCCTTCTTCACCATCAACTCAACCTGGAGGTCAACCTTTAGGGTATCATGCACAAGGACTCCCACATCCCTTTGCACTTTGAATTTTTTCCCCATCTAAATAATAGTCTGCCTGTCTATTTCTTCTACTAGAGTGCATGACACAATTTCATCCGCCACTTCTTTGCCCATTCTCTTAATTTATTCAAGTCTCTCTGTAACCTTTCAGTATCTTCAGCACCATCTCCCCTACCACCTCCATTGGTATCATCTGCAAATTTAGCCACAAAGCCATCTATTCCATAATCCAAAGAACAAATACAACGCAAAAAGCAGCCCCAACACCGGCCCCTGCAGAACACCACTGGTAACTGGTAGCCAAACCGAATAGGATCCTTTATTCCTTCCCTGTTTCCTGCTAATCAGCCGATGCTCTACCCATGCTAGTATCCTTCCTGTAATTCAATGGGTTCTTATCTTGTTTGCCAGCATTATGTGTGGCACCTTGTTAAAGGTCTTTGAAAGTCCCAATGCACGACATCCACTGCATCTCCCCTGTTGTGATCTCTTCAAAAAATTACAATAGGTTTGATTTTCTTTAAGGAAACCATGCTGACTTGAGGCTATCTTTTCATGCACATCCAAGTATTCTGTAATTTCATCCTTGACAATTAACTCCAATAGCTTCCGAACCACCAATATCAGGCCAATAGATCGATTTCCTTTCTGCTGCCTGGCTCCTTTCTTAAACAGTGAAGTGACATTCGCAATCCTCTGATCCATTGGAACAATGCCAGACTCCATTGATTCCTGGAAGATCATTATCAATACCTCTGCAATCTCTACTTGAGGGTGCATCCCATCTGGTCTGGGAGACTTACCTACCCTTAGACCATTTAGTTTCCCAAGTAACTTCTTTCTCATGATCTTGATTGCACTCACTTCTCTTCCCAGAGAGCCATGAGAGTCTGGTGTGCTACTAATGTCTTCCACAGTGAAGCCTGATCAAAATATTCATTCAGTTCCTTTGCCCATCTCTTTGTCTCCCATACAATTTCTCCAACATTGTTTTGTATCAGTCCTCTGTCTACTTTGGTCACTCTTTTACTCTTTATATATTTAAAAAAGCTTTTAGTATCCTGCTTTCATAATTAATCTTTTCCTTCCTAATCACCTTCTTAGTTGTCTCCTCTAACTTCTTAAGTTTCGCAGTCCTCTATCTTCCCACTTATTTTTGCTTCCTTTTATGCCCTCTCTTTTGCTTTTCTTTGGCTTTAACTTCCCTCATCAGCCATAATTGTCTAATTTTTCTATTCACAATTTTCTTTCTTTTTGGTATGTGTCTGTCCTGCACTTTTCTCATTTCTCACATAAACTCCAGCCATTGCTGATCTGTTCTCTTCCCCATTAGTTTTTCCAATCTAATTTGGCCAGTTCCTCTCTCATGCGACTGTAATTCCCTATACTCCATTGAAATAATGACACATCAGACGAGCCCCTCTTCTTAAATTTCAAACTAAACTTGATCATATTGGGATCGCTCCCTCTTTAGGGTTCCTTTATCTTAAAATTTAATCACCTCTGGTTTATTACATAATGCTTAATCCAGAACAGCCAATTCCCTGGTGGGTTCATCAACAAGCTGCTTCAAAAAGCCATCCCATTGCCAAACTCTCCAGGGATCCCATACCAACTCAACTTTCTCAATCTATTTTCATGTTAAAATCCCCCATGATTATCATAATGCTGTCCTTCTAACATGCCTTATCTATTTCCAGTTGTATTTTGTAATCCACATCACAGCTGCTGTTTGGGAGCCTGTATATAACTGCCATTAGTGTCCTTTTACCTTTACTAATCCTTAGCTCAACCCATAAGGACTCTATCTCTTCTGATCCTATGGCCCTTCTTACCAATGATTGAACATTGTTGCGTATCAGCAGACCCACACTGCCCCATCTCCCTGCCTGCCCATCCTTGTGATACACTGTGTATCTTTGGACATTCAGCTCCTAATGACATCCATCCTTTAGCCACAACCCTCCAATCTGTAGTTGTAGAGTAAAATCTTCCACCTTGTTTCTAATCCTGTGTGCATTTAAGTACAGTATAATACCTGTAGATTGCAATGGAACAAATTGAAAGGTCTGGCAGTGATTGATTATTAAGCATAAATATATACATGCAATACATATCTCAATTGCTTCTTTTTCATTTGATGTAGTTTGGAGGGTCATGAACTTGAGTGGATTTGTTTTCTTCAACTAAGAGAAGGCATTTATTTTTTGACAGACCTCTCCTTTAATAAGCACAAGACATGTCTGGGAGGAAAAACTTGATAACATTTCCATGATTACAGCTTTACTTCTGCTCTATTTCTCTTGTTAAGACAAGCATGTGATCATATAGTATCTGTTGATTTATAGGATGTAAAAGCATCGTGCATTTAAATCAGTTATTCTCTGTGACTTGTTTATTTTTAATTTAGAAAACAAATATAGAGAAAATACCACAATTTCCAAAAAAAGTTTTTAATCAGCAAAGTGTTTCAGGGAAATTACTTTCTGGACCTACCTGTGTTTCAATCCTGTATCAGCCAGAGGAATAACAAAGCAAAGTTCTCTATTTTTTAATGTAACATTGCATCTTTACTACATTAGGATTATTTCAATAACCAAAGATATAAAAGTGCACTTTTCCTTTTAAAAAGACAACTTTACAAGTGTTGTTATCTGTGAGTGTGTTGTTTGAATGTAAAAATATCATCCTTGAAAATAGTCAAAATTATTTTAACACTGGAATTATATTCTGTACTTTAATATTTAGAAATCAGATGTGCTGCCATTATCTCCATAAATTGGTGTCCCCCTTGACACATTCCATTGTTAATCAAGCATGAAACTGGTAATAGTTCTTTTCCATCCTTAACTTTTAAGAACAAGAATTTTCTTAAAAATCTTTGATTCATTGAATAAAAAAAGATGGATTTTACTTTAGTAAATACACAAAAATGCTGCAGGAACTCAGAAGGTCACACAGCATCCATTGGAGGTCATGATATCTTTACCTCCTATGGACACAGCATGACCTGCCGAGTTCCTCCAGAATTTTTGTGTATTTGCTGCAATCACAGAGTCTGCAAACTTTCTTGTTTCATTGTTTTTACTTTGTTTCCTCCACATTCTGGGTGCTCTAAAGTGTTTCACAGCAAATGAAGCACTTTTTGGAGCATATTTATCACATGTAATGACTGGGAACAAACATGGCTGTTTTGAAAAAGAACCACTATTCCGGAAGCAGGGTTTTATCCTGAAACTTCACCTGTCCATTGCCTTCCAGGATGATGCCTGACCCACTGAGCTCTTTCTGCAGTTTTTTTTTGTTCTTCAGATTCCGTGCCACAGTCTCATGTTACTCCAAAGCATAATATTTCCTAGAATGCTAATTCCAAAATTGTATTCAGTTTTTCATGACTGAAATTTTAAAAGGTAGAGGAACAAAGAGAGATGGAATTAAAGTGGGTAAAGACTCAGGATGCACATTTGCTATTAACATTTGAATGGGAGCCAGCACAACCAATGAAATCACTGGTCTACTTCAAAGAGTGCAGTATCCTTTATTACATCAAAGATGCATTTCAGAAGGTTGAAAGACTGCACTTTAAATCATGCAGAACTTATTCAGTCCTACATAGGGAGGTCTAGTTTATTTGCTTGACCCCCCCCAGAGTGGGGCTTGAATTAACTTATACTGGCTGATACAATTAGCATTAAATGCATAAAGCATCTCCAACATACTATTTTAACTGATGGAAATTTGAAAAATATATAATTATAAGTTATGCACCAATGCATATTCCAAGATACCAGATTTGAATTTGTATTCATTCTGGGTTTTTTTTTTAAATAGTATAGCTCTATTAAATGTATGTTCCTATTTTAATTTATGAAAGATTGTGGAATTAAACTGATATTGGGTGATTACTTCAATCATTAAAGTAGTGAAACTATAATGCAATATTTCGTACTACCTACAAATCAAAAGACAACTGTGGATCAGTTTAGATAATTCACCATCCTGCCTCATCTTGCAGTTTGAGAGGCTAAGCCCACAATTGCACAGAACTGCTGAGATATGTGCAGAACTTCAAAAAATTAAATACAAGGAGAAATAAGGGAAAAGTATGACAAATGTACCCCTGGATTTTTATTCACACCAATTAGTGCAAACCTTGCTGTTGGATCCATGTAAATTACCTGGACTGGACTCTCCAGCCTGCCTGCACTTGGCCTTGGGCCATTGGCTGTTGTAATTGGGTTAACCCTCCAGCACTATAAAAGTGCCATGTGTTCTTTGTTCTCCCTCTTTGCCAGCTTGAGACCACCCTGCTTCCCTCCAGGCCTAGAAATGTGGAAGGCTGTTTAGAGAAACTGTTGGCATGATGTGCACTGTTAAGAGGGTTGGGAGTGTTGTGTGTGTGATCTGTTACCATTTCCCCACACTTGCCTTTTGTAAATAAAATCTTTCGCTACCAAAGGTGTGTTTCCAGAGTCCTTGCTTTTGAGACTTACCAAACTTGTTTCCTCACTCACAACACTGAGCAGCGACATGGATCCATTCCAATTTGCCTATCCTACTGACAGGTCCACAGCAGATACCATCTCTCTGGTTCTACACAAAGCCCGAGAACACCTGGACAACAAAGATGCATACATCAGGATGCTCTTTATTGATCAGTAAACTCAAAGACCTGGGCCTCAATACCCCTCTGTGTAATTGGATCCTGGATTGCCTCCAGACCACAATTAGTGAGGATTAGTAAGAACTTCTCCTCCACACTCTCCATCAGTACCCGAACATCATGGGCTTTGTTCTTATAGCCTCCTGCTCTACTCGCTATGACAAGTGGCTCAGTATGACAACAACACCATTTACAAATGTGCTGATGATGCCACAGTAGTGGGCTGAATAAAAAGGGTGATGAGTTAACATGCAGGAGAGATTGAAAACCTTTTTGAATGGTGCACCAACAACAATCTTCCACCGAAACCATGGAGCTGATTGTTGACTTCAGAAAGGGAAAATCATAAGGTGTACCATATAACTATATAACCGTTTACAGCACGGAAACAGGCCATGTCGGCCCTTCAAGTCCGTACCGGTTCACTTGAACAACTCCACTAGCTCCTCTGCAAACTCCTGAAGAAGTAGAGGCTTTCTTCATGATGCCATTGGTGTGTTGGTTCCAGGAAAGATCTTCCGAGATAGTGACTCCCAAGAACCTACATTTGCTCATCCTCTCCACCTCTGATCCCCCATTGATCAATGGATTGTATACCTCTGGCTTTACTTTCTTGAAGTCAACAATCAGCTCCTTGGTTTTAGTGACATTGAGTTGTTGTTGGTTCTATTGCTGGAGTACAGCTACTTAGAAAGGGATAAGCCAAGGAATTGCACACTAGTTGGTTAAAATTTAGTTGGAAGAGAAGATTTGTTCAGGGATGGGAATCAAGAATGGATGGGAATGAGACTTGAATACATCAATTTCAAATGAAAATTTGGATAACATGCTTGATTAATAATACTTCATTCTGCGCACGACATTGTTTAATACAATTTAAAGTTGTACATGGAATACATATGTCATACGATCCAGTGATTGTTGGGAGATCAGAGGTGGAGAAGGTGAGCAAATTTAAGTTCTTAGGAGTCACCCATCTTGGAGGATCTTTCCTGGATCCAACAAGTGAATCGCTTTGTGAAGAAAGCATGTCAATGACTCTACTTCCTCAGGAAATTGGTGAGGTTTGGTATGACATTGGAAACTCTGACAAATTAAAATGGTTGGCTACTGGGAGGTCCCTGTTATTGCAGCAAAGATGTTCAACATGATGATCTCCCAGTCAGCATCCAGTTTCTTTGAAGTAGAGGAAGCTACATTGTGAGCACTGGATGAAGTTGATGACCCCTGCAGATTCACAGATGATGTGTTTCTTCACTTGGAAGGACTGCTTGACACTCTGAATAGGGAAGGAGTGTACGTGGAAGTGTTCCATTTCTTACAGTCAAAGAATAAGTACCAAAGGGACAATTTGTGGGAAGGTATGAGGAGACAAGGGAGTCCAAGATGGAGTGGTCCCAACAGAAAGTGTAGAGGGGAGGGGTGGGTGTCTGGTGGTGGGATCACATTGTTGTAGTGGAAATTCTGGAGGCTGATACAGGGTAGCCCTGTTTAATGCAATAGTCGAGGTCCATAAAATCTCATTGCGAGAAAAGTGGGGTTGCGCTAAATCAGGGTTTCAATAAATCGTTGTTACGGTTGAAATTAAACAAGATAATTTTTAGTAAACCATTATGATCCAGTATTGTGTTTGAAGTATCAGAGCATCTGAGTATAAACCCATGTGCACCTGTGTTTGGAACTGTTTTGTCTCCTTCTGGGCAGGGATGGCACTACTATTAGGCCAACTAGACAGCTGCCTAGGGTACATACCTCAGAGGGGCACTGTTGAAGAGAGATTCCAACAGCTCAAGGACCCAGAGTTCAAGCTGAGCCTGATCAAGGCCGTCACCCTCATCACCAAGTCCCTGCTCACTAACAAGCATGGGCACTCATTCACCTTGGCCAGGAAGGGGGAGCTGTTCACTCACCTGCAGAACCTCATCAAGGCTGAGCCAGGAGCCATCTGACCACCCCCCGGTGCGCCTATTCACCATGACTGCCAGTACCTTCCTGCTCAGGCTGGGGCCCCCACTGAACAAAGTCTACGTGACCGAGCTCATCAAGATCTGCCTGGACAGCTGGTGAGCCTGCAGGCTGAGGCAGGAGGGCTGTGGATGCCACTTACCAGGAGACCCAGTCCACTCTCCAGGGTCTGCTAAGTGAGATGCTCCTTCGAGAGCTGAGCCCATAACGGGCTCCAGACCATCTTCAAGCATGTCGAGGCTGGGTCCTCTCCCTTAAAAGCAGGCCATGGTTTGTATGTTGGATGCAGAGGCTGGTGAAGTGGTAGGTGAGGACAAGGGGAATCCTGTCCTTGTGGCATATCAGGGTAGAGGGGGCCAGGGCAGATATGCAGGAAATAAAATAAGATGCAGGTAAGAGCTGAGATGATGGCAGTAGAGGGGAAGCCACATCTTTTGAACGAGGACATCTTAGATGTGAGGCTGTGTGGAGGAGGTTCACCAGGTTGATTAATCTAGAGATGAAGGGGGTTAGCCTATGAGTAGATATTGAGACATCTGAGCCTGTACTCATTGGAATTTAGAAGAATGCAAGGGTATCTTATGGAAATGTATAAGATTATGAATGTCAGAGATAAGATAGAGGTCAGCAAATTATTTCCATTCGTGGGGGGGGAGACTAGAACGAGGGGACATAGCCTCAAGATTCAGGATAGTAGATTTAGGATGGAGATGAGGAGGAACTGCTTTTCCCAGAGGGTGTGAAACTGTGGAATTCTCTGCCCATTGAAGCAGTGGAGGCTACCTCAGTAAATACATTTAAGTCAGGGTTGGATTAATTTTTATGCATGATGGAATTAAGGGATATGGGGAAAAGGCAGATAGGTGGAGATGAGCCTATCATCAGATCAGCCATGATCTCATTGAAAGGATGAGCAGGCTCGATGGGCTGGATGGCCTACTCCTGCTCCTATTTCTTATGTTCTAATGAATGGTAGACCTCATCCTAGGGAGAAGATGCTACAGAGACAGAGGAATTGAAAGGAAAAGAATCTTTTTGGGCGACAGGCTGGGAAGAGGTGCAGTCAAGATTACTGTGGATTTAAACAGGTTTATCGAATTTGTCTGTAAATACTGTAGTTGGTCTCCCAAGATGGAGACAGTGAGATCAAGAAAGAAAAGAGTGTTGCCACACATGAACCAAGTGAATTTGAAGCCAGGGTGAAAGTTGGTAGCAAAGTGGATAAAGTTGACAAGCTCGTCATGGTGCAGGAGAGAGCAACAATGTGGTTGTCAACATAGTGGAAGAGTTGAGGAGCTTTGCCTGTGTTAGTTTGCAAGTATTTGCAAGTTGTTTAAAAAGGGCTGGAAAGATTATTCCAGGTAACTCAGACCCATTAGTCTGACAACAGTGGTAGGGAAACTGCTGGAGAGTTTTGAGAGATAGAATCTATCAACATTTCGATGGATAGGGAAAATTAGGGAGAGGCAGCATGGATTTGAGCAATGGAAATCGTACGCTTGATAGAAGTTTTCAAAAAGAGTTATTGAGGGCAACGCATTTGATAAGGTCCTGCGTGGAAGATTAGGGACCATGGGAGAGAAGGCCAACTAACCAATTGGCTCAGTGAAAGAAATCAGAGAGTGGGTGCAGAGGGCAGCTTTTCAGACTGGAAGACCATGATCAGTGAAGTGTCTCACTGGTTCAGAACGAGCACTCTTGCTTTTTGTTATATACATAAATGATTTGGATGAGAATGTTTGTGATATGAAAATATGTGCTACAGTGGATAAAGGAGATTATCTGGGTTTACCACGTGAGGAACTGGTCTTAGAAATGGTGGATGCAGTTCAGCTCGGAGAAGTGTGAGGTGCTGCCTTTGGGTACACTGAACAAGGGCATGACTTACTCAATTAACGGCATGGTTGTAAAGAATGTTGTGGAACATGAGGATCTTGGGAAGCAGGTACATAGCTCATACAAGATAGAAGCATAGGTATAAAGCACAGTAAGGAGAGCATTTGGGATGCTTACTTCATTGGTTGGGATGTTATATTGAAGATACATGAGACGTTGATTTCACCACACTTGGAATAATGTGTGCAGTTTTGGCACTTAGCCATAGAAAATATATTATAAAGTTGCAAAGGATACAGAGGTGGTTTATGGAGTTGTTGCCAGGATTAAGGAAGTTGAGTTATCGTGATAGGCTGGTAAAAGTAGGCCTGTTTTCCTTACTGCGTGGAAGGTTGAGAGATCTTATTGAGGTCCATAAAATCACGAGGGACAATTGTTAAGGTGATGAGTGACAGTCTGTTTCCTGGAGTGGGAGAATCTAAGATGAAAGTATACCTACGAGAATGAAGGGGGGCAGGAAGGTGGGTAGGATTTAGAAGGGACATGAGAGGACAGTTCAGTCAGAGGGTGGTGGGCATATGAAACGAGCTGTTCGACGGGTACATTAGCTTCCTTTAAAAAACACTTGGATAACTACATGGATGGGAGGGAAGTGGAAGGTATTTGTGTACTTTGACCATGTAGAAATTACAGCACTTTAAAAAAAAATCATAGTCCCTTCATTTCAGGGCACCATATTATTTAGGCCAGAGCAATGGTATGTATATTAGAGTAGTCATGTTTAGTACTATGTTGCTTATCCCTTGCATGCAATGACAGCTTGAAGTCTGTGAATCCCAGACATGACCAGGAGCAGAGTAACTTCATTGGTAATGCTCTGCCAGAAGTCGACTGCAGCCATCTTCAGCTCCTGTTTATTTCAGGATCTTGTCCCCTTCAGTTTTCTCTTCAACAGATGGAAGGCATGGTCAATTGGATTTAGATCAGGTGACTGACATGGCCATTCAAGAATTTTCCAGTTTTTTTGCTTTGAAAAACTCCTTTGTTGCCTTAACTATGTTTGGGGACATTATCTTGGTGTAGGATGAAGTTTGGAGCTATTTCTCAAATCTGAGCAGATGTTTCTATGCACCTCAGAATTCATTTTGCTTCTGCCATCAGCAGTTACATCATCAGTGAAGATAAGTGCATCAGTACCTGTGGCAGCCGTACATGCCCAAGCCATAACGCCCCCATCACCATATTTCACAGAGGTATGCTTTGGATCTTGGATAGTTCCTTTATGTCTCCACTCTTTGCTCTGATATATTAATCTTGGTCTCATCTGCCACAAGACCTTTTTTCCTGAATTCTGCATGTTCTTTTTGGCAAACTGTAATCTGGCCATCCTGTTTCTGTGGTTTTCATCTTGCAGTGCAGCCTCTGTATTTCTGTTCATGAGTCTTCTGTGGATAGTAGTCATTGATACATCTACATGTGCCTCCTGAAGAATGGTTCTCTTCTATCAGCAAGCATTTTGGAGGTTTTTCTTCATTATGATGAGAATACTTCTCCATCAGCTTTGGAAGTCTTCCTTGTCCTACCAGTCCCTTTGTGATTACTGAGCTCACCAGTACACTCTATCTTGTTAATGGTGTGCCAAATTTGGTATTCCTAAGGTTTGGGCAATGTCTCTTACTATTTTATACTTGTTTTTCAGCCTCATAATGGCTTCTTTGACTTTCGTTGGCACATGTTGAAAAATAGCAACTACAGACTCCAAATGTGATCAAAAGCTTAGAAGCAAGCCAAGCTCTCTGATGCCTGCACCAATGAGGCAATTAGGCATACCTGAGTTCTCACAAACACATGTGAAGCCGAATGTCCCAAACATTATGATGCCTTGAAATGGGGGAACTATGTATAAAAAATACTGTAATTTCTACATGGTCAAACCAAAATGTATACAAATAACCTAGAATAAAATCTGGAATGTGCATTTTAATTTATGTGTGAATTGTTTGATTACAAATTTAAAACTGTGGAGCACAAAGCAAATAAAGGAAAAAAAGAATGGCTGTCCTAAACATTATGAAGGGCACTGCACTGTTAATCATTGACAAATTTCCCTCCCAGAGCACTAATATTAATCAATGTGGCTTTCTTCCATCTCATACTATAAGTGTTCTTTAGTCCAGAGATTGAACGGTTCAAATCATAGTGCAGCAAATTTCTTTTCCGGGAGCTACACCACCAATTTAAAGAAAAGTCTTGCAATGGAGATCCTGCAAAACATGAGAAAGTATTGAAAACATCTTGAAGCACTGGCTGTTATGTATAATATGGTCATCAAAAGAAGGGAACACTATCTGAATGAATGAATGGTCAAACACAATGTAAAAATTCATCTTACTGCAGCCTCCCAGTTTTATAAAACTCACCAAAACAAATTATATAATCATATGTAATTAAGATGCCATATGACCAGAACAAAGTCCATTTGAATATTTAATAACAGATACATTTATTGAAAGATTTATTACTAATATGTATATAAAATGGCAAGAGACTATCCAGAAAAAGGATTTATTTAAATCAAAATTGAGATGGAAAAAGATTTAAATATTCAGATTCAGGAAGAAGTTTGATCAAAATTATGTTATGAAGGTGTAACAATACAATTAATGTTAGATATCAAACAGTACAATTTAATTTTTTATATCAATTATATTATACTCCATATACGGTTCCCAAATTTGTTTAAATACTGTGATGTTACTTCTTAAATTATATGTTTTTTTTTCCAATGGAATACATTTATTCATTGCTATGTACCATTGCTGTATTCTCAGGCTATCTTCTGATTTCCAAGTTGACATTATACATTTTTTTGCTACAGCTAAGGCTATCGTAATAAATCTTTTTTTGCATTTCATCCAGTTTGAGGCCTAATTCTTTACTTCTTATATTACTTAGAAGAAAGATCTCTGGATTTTTTGGTATCTTGTTTTTTGTGATTTTATTTAATACCTGATTTAGATCTTCCCAAAACAGAGAGGGCCTACCGCAGACCTCCACCACCTAAAATGACAGAATGAGAAGACGACGAAATGAACTGACCTAGTGTGTAAAAGTAGATGACACAATTTTCTTGTTTATTTTCATTGTGTGATGAGATGGTTTAATGTATCATATATGTTGAACGTTGAGTGGGTGGGGATGGAGGTGAGAAGGAGGGAGGGAAGGGAGGGGGAAAAAGGGGAGAAAATGACACTGTGTATATTCAAGAGGGAAATGTTTATGTGTATTTTGGTCAATATGGTTCATAGTGTGAAAAAAAATGTACTCTATACAAGTTACATGGAATTAATTCAAATTGCTCTGATCAACGTTTTAAATGTAATAAAGAAGTAGGATCCTTTCTGCATGCATTCTGGCAATATGAAAAGGTAGAAAAGTTTTGGAAAGGTACAAATATTTTATTGGGACGAATTTTGAAGAAGCAGATTTTGAAGGATCCCAGAATATTTCTATTGGGAGATATTTTTCAATTGAAGTTGGATATTTATCTGAAGAAGTTTTTAAGTGTAGCAATGGCAAAGAAATCTATAGCTGTAACGTGAAAATCAGATGATATTGTGGAGTTGAATAGATGGCAAAGAGAATTATTAAATTGTATACCATGAGAGAAAATAATGTACAATTTACAAAACCAACCAGAAAATTTTGATAAGATTTGGAATCCCAATATGGATTTTATTGCTACAACTGTACAAACAGAGTTCGCCACTCCTCCACCCAAACCACCCTAATTAGTTCATGGGTGGGGGGGTGGGGGAAGAAAATGTGAAAAAATGTATTACTTTTGCATTGTAGTTTTTAGCATTCTTATATGGATAAATACTGTACATGTATTGATGCAAATAAAAAAATAAAATTTTAACAAAGATGCCACAAAGATATAAATAAAAAATACAAAAAGAGAAAATTAAATAGATATTAAATATTAACATTTGATTGGTTGATTGTGAAAAAGAATGTGTGGTGTCAGTAGTACAGACAGATACTCGGTGGTGGGTTGAGCTATATGGGCCGGTTTGTTATTTGAATGAAATTGTTCTTGTACTTGGAGATGCTAGACTTTAGGCTACTCTACCTTCTGCCTCAAGGTAGCAAAACTAAGTCATGAAATTATACAGCATGGGAATAGGCCCTTTGACCCATGTGTAAGCACTGAACATGATGTCCAAATCAAACTAAAACTCTGCTCTCCCTCCATCTCTTTCATATTCATATGTCTCTCTCTCGCCTCTTAATTATTACTATTTGCATCTGCTAGTGCGGTAACCTGCCTAAATGACTATCATCCAGTGGCACTCACATCAACAGTGATGAAGTGTTTTGAAAGGCTGCTGTTGAAGCATATCAGCTTCTGTCTGAGCGGTGACATTGATCTGTTTCAATTTGCCTCCTGCCATCTCACTGCAAAGCCCTGAAACACTTGGATAGCAAAGATGAATGTATCAGGATGCTCTTTATCAACTACAATTCAGCATTCAACAGCATCATCCCTTCAAATTGAACAGCAAACACCAAGACCTGTACTCAAACCCCACTATGTAATTGGTTTCTGGATTTCCTCACCTCCATACAACAATCAATGAGGATTGGTAAGAACTTCTCCTCCACAATCTCCATCAATACTTGAGCACCACATGGCTTTGTTCTTAGCCCCGTGCTCTACTCTCTATTTACCTATGACTATGTGGCTTGGTACAATAACACCATCTACAAACTTGCTGATGATACCAGAGCAGTGGGTTGTATAAAGGAAGGGGATGAGTCAGGAGACAGGAGGGAGATTAAAAACTTGGCTGAATGGTGCACCAACAACAACCTCTCACTCAGTATCACCAAAACCAAGGAGCTGATTGTTGACTTCAGGAAGAGAAAAACAAAAGTGTATGATCCATTGATCATTGGGAGGGATCAGAAGTGGAGAGAGTGAGAAAATTTAAGTTTTTGGGAGCTACTATCTCGGAGGATCTTTCCTGGACCCAACACACTAATGGTATAGTGAAGAAAGCACATTGGTGCCTCCAATTCCTCAGGAGTTTGGGGAGGTTTGGTATGTCGTCAGAAACCCTGGCAAATTTCTACAGATGTGTGGTGGAAAGAGTGCTGACCAATTGCATCACGATCTGGTATGGGGACACCAATATCCCTGAGCATAAAACCCTGCAGAAGGTAGTGGACACAGTGCAGGACATCACAGGCAAAACCCTCCCCACTATCAAGAACATCTACAGGGGGGGGGTGGGGAAGCTGTCATCTGAGAGTAGCAGCAATCATTGAGGATCCATATCACACAGTCCATGCTCTGTTCTCACTGTTACCATCAGGAAAGAGGTAATAAGTGCCACAAGACATACCACCAGACTCAGAAACAGCTGCTACCCCTCCATCATCTCACCTATTGCAAGCTCCTTTTTTTTGTGTTACTTTAGGGGTTGGTGCAGTGTGCAAAACATTCACAGATTTCACAGCTTACAGACAGAAAGGCACTGTTAAATATTGACTATAAACAGAGTAATGCTCTGGAAGAAGTCAAGAGAACAATGGTGTTTATTCAAGAGAAACAGATGGGACTCTTACAAAGAGTCATGAGAGTGGAACTTACAGAAAGTCATGTGATTGGGACATTTGAAGAGGCAGATTAATGAGCAACCAGAGATCTGCAAGATACAAAGGCCAGGTGACTTTGTGTGAAATGGTCAATTTTGCTGGTTCTCCTGGTCAGAAGTCTTAACCCATCGTGACCATTGTAATGGTAATTTTAATTAACCCATATCTGGTAAAGGAAGCTGGTTGATTCCTGCATTTGGATCGTGACCATTCTGATAGTCATTTCATTTGACCTGTGCCTGAGTTTTGGAAGTATCATGGAAGTCACATATTTTGTTTCCCCTATGCTGGGAAGAGGGGAGTTGTGACAATCATTCGTATGAAAAGACATTTCTCTGGAAGCAGTTCAACAAGGATTTGTGAGTTTTCAGCAGTCTGATCACACAGTCTCTCTAACCTCCTTTGTGATTACTTCTGAACAACAGTTTAAAAGTCTTGAGTTTCAACACAGGATTTCTAAGACTGAACTTTGAATCAACTTTCCAGAATTGTACCTAACACACATAAGCATATTCACGCATAGTTTTGTGATGTTATATTATTAATTATTATATATTATGTATATTATAATATATATTATATTATTAGTAAATATAGTAAATATATTGTTTTAAAAATAACACTGTTTTTGTGAATTTCTATTGCTGCTAGTCTATAACGTAGCACAACAACAAATTCAATCAGAAACTCATTTAAGGACTCTTACTTTTGCACTTTATTGATTTTTTTCTCTCTATTGCACAGTTGTTAACATTCATTATCTGTTTACAGTTCTTTATTTCTTTATGCGTACATTGAATACAGTTTTTTTGCACTACCAATAAGTGGTAATTCTGCCTGGACCGCAGGAAAAAGAATCTCAAGGTTGTATGTGATGTCATGTATGTACTCTGACAATTAATCTGAAATCTGTTTCCAACACTCCTCAAGATTATATACACCTGTCATGTCTCCCCTTAGTGTCCTATGCTCCAAAGAAAACTGCACTAGTTTGTCCAAGCTCTCCCCATAGCTCATAACTCTAAATTAAGAAACATCTTTATAAATCTTTTCCAAAGCCTCCACGTCCTACCAGGGATGAGACGATAAGGAAAAGAGAAAAACTTTGAACATCCTGTTGTCATACACCCAGAACCCAAACATCCTCCTGTACCTAATACGTTACATCAGGGAGGGAATTGTCTCAGGACCTACTTCTCCTCACTCTGAGATAAAGGCCAACTGACTGGAACAGCCACAGACTGGAATTTACTTGTTGACCTTGGCTAGTGACTCATCTTTCCACTGAAAATTGCCAGCACCAATCTGAGACCAGATCTGGTACTCTGGTTCAGCTCTCTGCAGCTTGTCTTCATTAATGAAATGAGGGTTCCTTGAGAGGGTACCATTGATGAGGTGCAAGAACGGAAGACACGACGTTATACTAATCTTGCTGTAAAAGCAAAAGACCGAGGCTGGAAAGTGACGGTGCACCCGGTTGAAGTTGGTTGTAGAGGATTTGTTGCCAAATCCATGACCAAGCTTCTGAGGGAAGTAGGAAACACAGGCTCTGTCCTCAGAAAGGTAATTAAATCCTTCTCTAACTCAGTTGAAATAAGCAGTCATTGGCTCTGGCTGAAAAGGAGGGATCTTATCTGGGCTCCAAATAACCACTAGAAGAAACATATATGGGATACACACCCAGGTCTGATCAGCCTGTGGTGGGCCTGCCTTGGCAGAGGGTGTCTTGGTTAAAAGACAATAGACAATAGGAACTGGAGTAGGCCATTTGGCCCGTCGGGCCAGCACCGCCATTTTAGATCATGGCTGATCATTACCATCAGTACCCCTTTCCAGCCTTAACCCTTAACTCCGTTACCCACAAGAGTCTTATCTAACTCTCTTTTGAACATAGTCAGCGAATCCACCTCTACCACCCTCTGTGGCAGAGCATTCCACAGATTCACACTTCTCTGGGTAAAAAAAATGCTTTCTCATCTCCGTCCTAAAGGGCCTACCCTGTATTCTTAAACTATGCCCTCTAGTTCTCGTCTCCCCCATCATTGGGAACAAGTAATCAGACTTCACCTTGTCTATCCCCCTGATGATTTTGTATACCTCAATCATGTCCCCCCTCATCCTTCTAAACTCCAATGGATACAAGTCCAGTTTTTCTAGCCTTGCTGCATATGACAACCCTGCCATCCCTGGAACTAACCTTGTAAATCTCCGCTGCACACCCTCTATAGCTAGTATGTCCTTCCTCAAGTTTGGAGACCAGAACTGGACGCAATACTCCAGGTGGGGTCTCACCAGGGCCCTGTATAACTGCAGAAGGGCGTCTCTGTTCCTATACTCCAATCCCCTCTTTATGAAAGCCAACATTCCATTTGCCTTCTTCACAGCTTTCTGAACCTGCAAGCTAGCCTTCAGTGACCGGTGAAAAAGTACACCCAGATCCATTTGCACTTCCCCACTCCCTAGCTTGTCTCCATTCAAATAATACTCAGCTTTCCTATTACTTCCCCCAAAATGAATAACCTCACATTTGTTCACATTGAAATTCATCTTCCATTTAGCCGCCCACTCCTCCAGCCTGTCCAAGTCCCTCTGCATTTTCCTTACATCCTCCTCACACCCCACACCGCCACCCAGTTTAGTGTCATCTGCAAATTTGCTCATGTTATTTATAATCCCCTCATCCAAATCATTAACATAAATTACAAACAACTGAGGACCCAACACCGATCCCTGAGGCACTCCACTCGTCACATCCTGCCATTCTGAAAAAGACCCATTTACTCCAACCCTTTGGCCAATAATACCAGGGAATACAACTGAAGATGTGTCCGATACTGGATAATGTTCCTTCAAAGTCATTCCTTCATTTCTGTAATTGAGGCAACCAACCACACTAACTCTATGAGGATTAATCCAACTGAAATACTCAAATGTCAGGGATTGTAACACCTCATCCTATAAATCAACCGTACAGTATTCCAAGCACAACTTCATCAAATCTTTATATAGTTGTAGCATAACCCTCCTTACTTTTATACTCAATGCTCCATTCTATGGAGCAAAGCATATCTTCTTTTGTGGCTACTTTCAATGAGATCTAGACTCCAAGATCCCTCGGCACATCAATTCTTTTAAGAGCCCTACCATTGACTGTGCACATTTCCCTTACATTCAACCTCCCACTTGACCAGATTAAACTCCTTCTGCCATTTCTCTAACTGATCTATATACGATTGTATTATTTGCTAACCCTCTCACTGTTCACAACTCTACCAATCTTTGAATCCTTTGCAAACTTACTAACCCACTCACCTACTTTTCATGCAAGTCATTTATGTACAACTCAAACAGCAGGGGTCCCAACTCACTATCTGTGAAACACCACAGGCCTCTTGCCTAAATAATCACCTTCCACCATGTATGGCCCTCAGTCTTCTATGGGCCACCCAATTTCATATCCAAACTATAAACTCACCATGGATCCCATGCATCTGCACTTTCTAAATCAACTTACCATGAGGGACCTGTCAAGTGACTTAATAAAGTCCACACATATAACATCTACTGTGCTACTCTTATCAACCGTATTTGTCATCTCTTCAAAAATTTCAAATTATTAAGACTTGACCTGGCCCTCACATAACCCTGTTGTCTGTTCTTATTCTGAGCATGACCTTCCCAAATGTGCACAAATGATCCTTTCCAATATTTTCCCTATAACTGATATAATTTTCCAGATGATCCTTTTTCCTTACTCTCCATTCCTCTCGGGCTTCTCTGTTGCTAGTGAAGCAGAAAAGATCTTAGTCAATACTTTTCACTTCCCTCCATCAATAGCCAGGAATATATCCCATTAGGCTTAAGGGACATCCACCTTAATGGTCCTCAAAAGACCCAATGCCACCCCTTTTTTTGTTTTCCAAATGCCCTAATACATGAGCATTCTCCACATTATGCTTCATATCACTGTCTGTGTCCTTCTCCTTGGTAAACACTGATTTCATATTTCCTTTTCCCTCTTTGCCCTGAAATGTTGACTTACACCTTTTGCTTCTCAGATGCTGATTTGACATATTGAGTTCTGTTTTCTGATTCACCAGACTTCAGAATCTGCAGACTCTTTTTTTTCTTCAGTAAACTAGGATGGAAATAATGCCCAGCACCATCAAAGTGCTGAATTATCAGAGTTTTATTCTACTCCCCATTTTCCAATATTCGTTCTCAACAAAATTCTATCAGTCTCAGCCTTGAAAATATTTCTTGGCCCGTTAATCATGAGAGAAAGTTTCTAGATTTCCACTACTTCATATGTGAAAAGATGCTTCCTGGTTTTAGTCTTTATTAACAGATATATTTCTAATATTTCTGCATTGAACTGTCTTCCTAATTTTGTGCTGTTGCTAAAACTGTTTTAACCAGTCCCAATGGAATTGCGGTCTTCTTATTAAGAGGAGTATTTATCAAGTTTCCCAACATAATGCTGGGTTGTGTCAGCTTCAACCCACACCCTTCTTCTCAGGCAGACCAAGATTAACCTGCTGCTGGGAGGTGGGGGGTGGGGGAGAGGGAGTGAGATAAATACAGACTGTATGTTACATGATTGTTAAAAAAAATTGTTTGTTTGAATTTTATGAGTCTATGAGAATTAAAATAAAACATTCAACAAAAAAAAATTACCTTGCTTCCACTCCACAAGTGTGGATTCTGAGATGGCTGATGAGGCTAGTGTGGAAACACTAGAATCTGTCATAGGGAGAACAGCATGTGCTGAAAGGGTATGTGGGTAATTTCAAAGGTGATTCACTCCTTTTGCCATTTCCATTTTGCCTTTCATGATGATGAGATTTTCCATGGTATCCTATTTGCTTCTTCTCCATTCTCCAAGGTTTTCTCCCTCCTTCCAAACAGAAAAAGGACGAGTTTCTCGTTCTCACCGTTCATCCAACTAGCATTTGCATTGTGCGTATCATCCTCCACCATTTCCACCAGCTGCAATGATATCCCACCAACAGGCAAATCTACCCTTCCCTCATCCCCTCCAATTTTTTTTAAAAAGGATCACTCTTTCTGTGACTCTCTTGTTCATGCATCCCACCCCAGTACTTTCCCCTACTTCAAGGTCAAGTTTATTATCATCGGATGGTACAACGCAACAAAACAGTGTTCTCTGGTCCTCTTTGCAAAAAAATTAAAACATTTATACAGATATAACACACATACATACAAATTATATATATATATATATATGCAGTAAAAAAGTAAATATTGTTAAATAAATAGTAGAGTCTCAGAGGATTTGTAAGTGCAACTCATCACTTGCTCTTACACCTCCTCCCTCATCCAGGGTCACAAACAGCTCTTCCTGACAAAGCCAAGATTCACATGAAACTGTTTTACTACATTTAATACTTCCAATGTAGCCTCCTATATTGTGAATCAGGATTAAATTAAAGAGTTGGAAAACTTTGGAAGATCAATTTGAGAATTTCTTGTTTAAGTCCATTCAATCAAAAAGAGAGAATGCAGAGAATATCGAGGGCAGGAAAGGCCTGTGTTTACTGCTTGTAAAAGTTGACTGTTTAATGTCCATGTGTCATTCTGTCACTGCCAGTGATCAACCTTGGGAGCACTGGATGCAGTAGATGACTCCACAGATTCACAAGTGAAGTGCTGCTTTATTTGCAAGGACAGTTTGGGGCCTTGAATGGTGGTGAGGGAAGAAGTGAAAGTGCAAGTGGAGCACATCATTCATCTCCTCCCTATACCTCAAAGCCCTTTGATTCTTTCATAACGATAGACCCAACCAATCCCCCAACCACCATCACCATCTCTGGCTGTATGAGCTTGTCCTGACCTTCAATAACTTCTTTGACTCATTCCACTTTTTCCATGTCAAAAGGGTAGCCATGAGTACCTGCATGGGCCCTAGCTCTGCCTGTTTGTTTGTTGGCTATGCAGAGTAGTCCATACAGAGGCAAGGCCCCATAACTCTTCAACAACTACTTTGGTGCTGCCTCATGCACCCATGATTACGCTTGTTATTTTATCCACTTTGCTGCCAACTTTCACCTTGACCTAAAATTCACTTGGTCCATCTTCAGCAACACTTTCCTCTTGCTCAGTCTCTCTATCTGCATCTGAGGAAACAAACGCTCGACAGACATCTTATACAAACTCACTGACTCCCACAGCAACCTCAATTTCACCTCTTCACACCCTTGTAAGGATTCCATTCCTTTATCTCAATTCCTCTATCTCCACTGCATCTGTTCCCAGGATGAGGACTCACATGCCAGATCATCAGATATCTCCTCCTTCAAACAACATGGCTTCCCCTCTACCTCCATCAATTTGACCCTCACCCACATATCCTCCTTTACCCACACATCTGCCCTGGACCCCTCTGCATCCACATGTAACAATGATAGGAATCCCCTTGTTCCCACCTACCAACCAGCCAGTCTCCAGATCCAACATAGCATCCTCCACTATTTCCGCCACCTATTATGTGATCCCACCAACAGACACATGTTCCCTTCTCCTCTCCTCCTTCCATACGGATCGCTCCCTCCGTGACTCCCTCATCCACTCCTTCCTTCTCACCAATCACCCACTTGAGACCCATCTCTGTAAGCGCAGCAGATCTCCACCTGCGCTTACACCTCCTCCTTCACTACCATTCAGCCCCAAACAGTCCTTCTAAGTGAAGCAACACTTCACTTATGAATCTTCAGGGGCTATCTACTGTATCTGGTGCTCCCATTGTGGTCTTCTCTACAGCATCTTGGATGTGTCCGCTGCAATAGCAGGGATCTCCCAGTGGCTACCATTCCCTGCCCCATTCCCTTGCCAACCATCTGTCCATGGTCTCCTGTACCGCCAGACTGAGTCCACCTGCAAATTGGAGAAACAACACCTCACGATCTCCTATGGGCTCTCTCCAACCGGATTGCTTTAACATGGACTTCTCCAGTTTCTGTTAGCCACCCTCTTCCACAATCATTCCCTATGACTCTTTTCCTTTAGCTCTCTTTCCTTTCCCCCAGGTCTGTTTCCACAACCAAAAACAAACCCTCTCCCCTAGTCAATTCTCACCTTTCCTCTCTCTCTGGTGTTCCATCCATATGCAATTAATACCATTTGTTTGTTGGCCCATACTCCTTCCCCCCTCCCCGCTTTTTAATACAGAAACTCGTCTGTTGTACTTTCTCCTCGTACCTTGAGGAAGGCTCAGGACGCTGCGAGACCGGCTGCGTTCCTCCAGCATTTCCGCTTTTACTGCAATCACAGCGTCCACAGACTTTTCGTGTTTCTCGACATGAGATGGGGATATTTCGAGGGAATCCAACATTGAGAAGGGTTCTGCCCGACCCCCCCTTGATCATGTTGACCGTGCTTGATGCTAACTGATCCTCATTTTCATTATCATCCTATGCTCTGGAAATGACACCCTATTTTGGAGACAACTTGCCAGTTCACAGAAAAAAACTTTACCAAGATCTTTGACCAGGAAGGAGACACAGGAGCATTCTGTAAATATCATCCTTAAATCCTTGAGCCCGAACTCACCGCGAGAACACCCGCTTCCTCAGAGAGTGCGACGCTGAGCCACGGCAGCAGCAAGGCGCATGCGCCGTAACCCCGCCTCCCCACACCGCCAACTTCCCGTTCAACGTTTGATCTCGCGAGGGTTGTGGCTGTCGGTGGTGGTGGGTTTCAGGCCTTGGTCGAGGCGCCTGTCTGCGGCGCCAGAATGAGTATCCTCCAGAAAATATCGGAGATCGAGGCCGAGGTAACGGGACTTACGGCCCAGCCGACGATGTTGGCCGAGCGGGCGGGCATGGGGGTTGCCTCACTTTCCTCTTCCCACCCCGACCAAACCAGCGGGCAGGAGTGATCCTCCCATCCACCTCTCATGCAGGACACTAATCCTCACGTGGACGTACACCACTTGTGGCTCCCCTGCTGAGAGAGGCTGCTAGAGATATTCTTCTGTGGTCC
This sequence comes from Narcine bancroftii, assembly GCF_036971445.1. Classification (NCBI taxonomy): domain Eukaryota; kingdom Metazoa; phylum Chordata; class Chondrichthyes; order Torpediniformes; family Narcinidae; genus Narcine; species Narcine bancroftii. The sequence goes on from NC_091472.1 coordinate 174,254,305, forward strand.
ACCTTTTACCTGACCGACACATAATGGAATCACAAAGAGGGTAAGGCTGGGAGAGCAGGATTCCCCTCTGGCTGTTCCTTTCATTGACACGCTTGGATCGTGTGTGTGGACTCCACTTTCAGGGAAGGGCAACAGCTGCTCTGTGCCACAATGACTGGCTCTTCTGCACAACAGGGAAGGGTGAAAACAGGAAGAGCAATAATTCTAGGAGACTTGATAGGGGTACAGAAAGAAGATTCTGTGGCTGCAAGCGATATTCCATTTCTATGAACTCCCAGCTGTCAGAGTCAAGGATATCTTCAAGTGGTTCATTATCAAAGGGGATCATGAACAGCCAGTGAAATGGGTAGAAAAAGAGATAAAGTCCTGCTGAGTGAATACAAGGGTTTAAGGAGAAAGTTATAAAGTTGCAACCATTGGGATAGGGTAAATTACTGTATGGTTGAGAAAATGGTTCAGGTGGGAGAGATTCAGGTTCCTGAATTGAGAACTCTTCTGGGGTAGGGGGTACCTGCACAAGAGGAATGGGTTAAACCTGTTAAACAAAAATATCTACTGATGCAATACACAATAGTGCTGGGGAAACTCAGTTGGTTCCTTGTTACGACTCGAATTTGGTTGTGAATGTGAAAATGATTAAGCAGCGAACACAGGAGGAACATCTCCATCCTCAACAAGGAAGAAACCAGTCACTGAGTGGAAAAGTCAAGATTAAAATATTCTGAACTGTCATTCAAAAGTGTGAAATGAATGGTGCCTCTTGTACTTCTGAAATTGTTGCTGTGGAAGAAATAACTGCTCATCTGATTTGATTTGCTGGATGAGACACCACAAAGTGGCTGAAAGCACTGGACTTGGCTAAGGGAGAGGGCTCCAACATCATCCATGCTCCAGTGCTCCTAGCCCACATGTTCTGATACAGTTGCAATGAAATTTATTCAATTAAGTGAAAAATTGCCACTTGTTCTGTCCACAATAAACTGGACAAATTTGCTTTCACAAATGACTGCTTAACTTATTCACAGTGGAAATTGTCAATATTGTAATCAAGCAGCATTGAACTCATCCATGACTCAGTCGTGTTTAGTTTCAGACTTTCTGACAAACTTATTAAAGTATGGACCAGAAAGTTGAATTTCAGAGGTATGGTGCTCATGACAAGGCAGAACCTAACTGAATATGGCATCATATTGCCTGCATTTAATGTTTTTGTTTTCAGTAAGTGGAGAGATTATTTGAAGAATAAAGTGTTGCATGGTACAATTTCTGAAGATTGTTGGCACTGTGGTTTTGAATTTGTCTTTAAGATCAATCAGAAGAACGAAATTGATTTCATATGGCATAACTATTTAACTTAGCACTGCAGACTTTTGAGTTTGGAGAATGTAACTACTGCATAGTTAGTAATGGCAAAATACTGTCAATTACCGACCATAATATGCACCAAATGTTCTCAACTGGTGTAACGTAATGTGGATTTATTATGATTGTCCTGACGAGGCAGTGTAAACAGAACGTACCCTGGGACCATGGCTTATTGTTTACTATTCTACAGCTGTTGCACATGATGACTGTTAGCTTCATTTGCTGTGCTATTAATTTAAGGTATGTTTAAAAATAACATTACTATCAATCCTGCTTCCCAAATGTAAGATTCAGTAGAAAAATTTAATGGTAGGACCGTAGGAGTTATCTGAGTGTTTTATGCTGTTTTCCATTGCCATGGGAGACACTCTAAACCACAGGATATTAAAGTTCAGATTTTATACTTGTTGTACAAGACGACCCCTGATTTTTGGGGTGACATCTTTAAGGTTCAAGTTCAGTCTTGTACACCGACGTGCAAGGTAAGCTCCAACCTTCCTATAAATTAAGTTCTACTTTGGATAGGGTGGTGATCTTTCTATGGGATGACATTAACAAGGTTCAGTGTTGACTGCAAAGCTACCATTTAATACATGGCATGATGCATTGGTAATAAAAACCATAGGATGTGGTGGTATGAAGTTAAACAAGAAAATCTACAGATGCTGTGATTGTAGTTTTCACAAAACTGATGAAGAAACTCAGCAAGTCACAGCATTCTTTATGAAGGAAATATAAAGATAAATAACCAACGTTTTAAGCCTGAGGCCTTCATTAAGGTGTGAGCAAAAAGCAGGCAGGTGTCTGAATAAAATGATTGGGGGAGGGCAAAGGGGAGGAGCACAGGGTTACAGACAAGAGGTCAGGAGGACATGAGAAAAAAATTGAGAAGTGATGGGGGAAGGGGATAGCTCTGTGAATGGAGATGGAAGGGGTGGCAAGCTGGATGGATGTATTGCAGTATTTCTCTAAATCTCTTGCTTTCTTGATCAGATGGCCAGGACACAGAAAAACAAAGCAACGGCTCATCACTTGGGACTGCTGAAAGCCCGTCTGGCCAAACTACGCCGAGAACTTATTGCTCCTAAAGGAGGAGGTGGAGGAGGACCCGGTGAAGGTACTGGAGTTATTTTGGAATATCTGAGAAAGCAAATGAGCACATTGCTAATTTGTTCACATTTGGAATGTCCACACATTGATGTTGACAAGCTATTTGTGAAGATGAATGCTTTCAAAGCCATCATCTATTCTTCGGGGTACTCCCTGAATCCCAGGGATCATGAGGAGCAAGGCAATATAATTCAAGAGAATTGTGTTGGAAAGGCCTTGGAAACAGATGATATGATGACGAGGGAGGGAATTTTCAAAGACGATTATACTAGCAAAAATAGTGGAGCAAAGATTAATGATGGAATGGGAGATTCAAAATCAAGGCGTGGGAATTTTATATTTAGTGGAGCTATTGGAGCTCAGCAAGGGCAATGATAAACACACGCCTTAAATTGTTTATTTTAAATTCTAAAAAAAAATTAATGGAAGGAAATAATGAAAGACATTCAAAAAACCTATCGGTTAGAAATCCCTATCCAAATGAATGGATTGTGAAAGGAACATAATCCAATATGTGCTGAATTTGAGGCAAATCTACATGAGTCCAGACTTCACCTGGGAGAGCTGAATACTGGCAGTTCACCAAGAAGCAATGGGCATTGGCAACTGGAAGTGACTCAGTCAATGTGAACTATTATACAAAGCCATGAAATTAGTGCAGGGAAATTTAAACAAAAAGTGATAATGTAGTTGGAATGGGCTGAGACTGGTACTACAGAGAGATTTTCCATGGGAAAGAAGATTTAGGATGGGTTGCTAATCCGTTTGGTTGCTTATTTCTAGATAGTGTTAATGCTCCACTCCTCTAGGCAAATAAAGTACATGTAGTTATGCCCTGACCTGTGTCTTGAAGATGGTGAATGGTTTTGGCTTTGGTAGTTGAATCACTTGCTGATGGACACTCAACTTCTGACTCTCTATTGCTAGCTACAGTACATTCAAAGCTGATCCAATTAAATTTCTGATTTATTTGTGACTGCTGAGATATTTGATGGTAGAGGATTAGGTAAAGGTAATATCATTGAATGTCAAGAATAGCCTGTAAGACTCTGATGGAAATGACCATTGCCTGGTACAGTATTTTTGTGGTACAAATTAGAATATACATTACAGCACAGAACAGACCTTTGGCCCACAATGTTACTCCACAGCAATCTAACTCTTCCCTACCCTTAATCCTCTATTGTACCAGCCTCCACCACCACCCCCAGCAATGTGTTCCAAGCACCCACCATTCTCTGTGTAAAAACAAAAAAAAGTAAACCTGCCCTTGATGGCTCCACTGAACTTTTCACCACTCACCTTAAGCAGGTGTCCTCTGTCACCTGCTGTTGTTGCCCTTGGCTGTCCACCCTATCTATGCCTCTCATAATCTGATATACCTCCAACTATCTGGGCAAGATTTCAATTTCACTGAAACTGAACAAAAATGGTTCATTGAAAAGGAACAGATTTCAAAAAGAGAAAGCAAATTCTGATGTGTTTGTGTTCAGCCCATCTATTTATCAGTATAGATATTGCTCTTGTGTTGAGTGCTTTGCAAAAGTACATTCAGCTACATTCAATTTCACCAAGTATTTTTCCTGTCCTCATCATCATTCACTGTTTACCCCAATGATTTATGAGTTGAGCTGAGGGAAAACAAAATGAAATTTGAAAAGAAAGTGTGATGCCTCAGCTAATGTCATCTTTATTTATTTTATAAACTGGGCCAGCAGATCAGATATACGACTTGCATTAAGATTTTCACCTCTTGGAATTATAAGTGGAGATATCCCATAGAAAATTCTGATCAATGTGACACCCTTGCATACTCAGAGCCTGAGTTCCAAGCTGCCATTGATGTTTTAATTGAAACCTATAAGAGGATGAACCTTGCACTCAACATCTGTACAACAAATGTCCTCTATTAATCTGCCTCACTCACCACAACAAAACACCCTGGAAAAAATATGGATCTCTTCTCTTGTCAGACACTTCTTGGTGAAAAGTTGACCATGCCTATCAATACATCAGCACAGCCTTAAAATATGTTTTTTAATAATTGAATTTTTATGCTGATGTGAATTTACTGATTGTTTTTTTTTTCTCCCACCCCCCTAACCTTCTCTTGTGGGTGCCAGGGTTTGATGTTGCAAAGACTGGTGATGCGCGGATTGGATTTGTGGGTTTCCCTTCTGTTGGGAAGTCAACATTGCTAAGTAACCTAGCTGGAGTGTATTCTGAGGTTGCGGCCTATGAGTTTACTACATTGACCACAGTACCAGGGGTGATTCGGTATAAAGGTGCCAAAATACAGGTATGATGTAGAAACCCATTTGGGTAATCATAATTATGCACATTAAGTTTTAAAAACAAGTATCATTTATACTCGTGTAAAAATTTGATGCAGTACCATGTAAAAGTCGTCTCCACTATTTTTAGCTCAACAATTTGATATTTTACATATGTAAAAAGTCGACCCCTCCCCTCCATTTCTGGCTCTGATCACCTGCCCATCAGGGCTCCCAACGCCTCAACTGTGGACTCCAGTCAAGGCCCTGGCCACCCGGCCATTGGAGCTCCTAATGCCTCTACTGTGGTCTCTTGTCTAGGCCCTGGGCATCAGAGCTCCCAACTTCTCAACTATGGACTCTTGTATAAGCCCCAGCCACCTAGCCATCAGACCTGTCAATGTCTCAACGAAGGACATTTGTCTAGGCCCTGGCCACTGGAGCTCTCAATGCCTCCACCATGGAATTTTGTCCAGGCCCCAGGCTCCTGGCCATCAGAGCCCCTAATGCCTCGACCATAGACTCATCTAGGCCCCAGCCGCCTGGCCATCAGAGTTGCCAATGACTCAACCGCGAACTCTTGTCTAGGCCCCGGCCACCTGGTTATTGGAGCTCCCCGTGCCTCGATCATGTTCTCTTGTCTAGGCCCCGGATACCCGGCGATCAGAACTTCCAAAGCCTCGACCATGGACTCTTGACGAGATTCTGTATGCTCAGCAATTGGAGCTGCCGACACCTCGACCATGGACTCTTGTTTACACCCCAGCCACCTGGCCATTGAAACTGCCGATGCTTCGGCTGCAGACTTTCATCTAGGCCCACGCTATTGGATCTTCCACCGCATCACCTGTGGTCTCTTATCTAGGCCTCGGCCACCTGATCATTGGTGCTTTCAAAGCCTTGTCCGTGGACTCTTGTATAGGGCCCAGCCATCCGGCCATCGGCCCTTCCGACACCTCGACTAAGGACTAGGCCCCGGCCATCGGTCCTTCCGACACCTCGACCGCGGACTCTTCTAGGCCCCAGATACCCGGCCATTGGTGCTCTCGAAGCTTTGACTGTGGACTCTCATCGAGGCCCAGGTCGCCTGGCCTTTGGAGTTCTGATGCCTCAACTGCAGACTCTCATCTCGGCTCCGGCCACCTGGCCTTTAGAGCCTCAAACAACACAGATACTTTCTGGAGTCACAAGTGGTATTCATGTAATAGTGAACCACATAAATTTAATGTTTAAAAAGTGGTCTTTAATAACTTTACTTTTACATGAGTATATACCATGGTAATTTGTTTGCTTGGTATTATAGCAAGTTAGTCCATTTTACCCTTTGGTGTGTTTGAGGAGCTTAAGTTTAATGCTTAGCTATGATGACATTCATTACCTCCAGAAAATGAAGCTTTTTATCTCTCTGGTGGTAGCAGCAATGTTGGAGGGAAAGTTCAGTAAAGTTGTTGCATAAATGCATTGTGTAAAGCTGTTTAAAAGTTTGTGCAGAACCCAAGCAGGTTGTTGAATTGACAGATAACTGATAACCAAGGAATGATGGTCTTGGAATCTGTGTTGCCTGGAAAGAGAGATGCTACGAAGAGACAGCGTATTGGAATGAACTTCAGAAATAGTATCAGGGATCGGCCATCTGGCCTGTTGAGTCGCCCATCTGGCCTATCAAGCTGGTTCTGCCATTCAATAAGATGATAGAACTGATGGTGGACCCATCTCCACTTACTCACCCTAATTCCCCAACTATTTAAAACTCTCTCTTCGATACGGTGAATGAGGCAGCCTCCACTACTTCATTGGCAGCCACTTCCACAAATCCACTACTCTCCGGGACAAGCAGCTCCTCCTCATCAGTCTTAAATCTACTCCCCTGAATCTTGAGGCTATGTCCGTGGATTTTCAGCTCACCTGCCAGTGGAAACAATTTAAAATTAAATTTTTGATTTAGTCATGCAGTATGGTAATAGGTCCTTTTGGCCGACAAGCCCTTTCCCCACAAAGAAACCAATTAACCTACAATCCCTGCATGTTTTTTTAAAGGATGAGAAAAAAACCTAAGCACTGGAGGAAACCCATGCAAACAGACCTCTTGCAGAGAGCGCAGGATTTGAAGCCGGGCCGCTGGTGCTGTAATAGTATCGTGCTGCCCTCTCTGCTTCGGTCTTAATGGTGGAAGACAATGTGATAGACTTTGAGAGAGCTCTTTACCCGATTTTGTGCCGTATTTCAGTTTTTTTAAAGAAGGCTTGCCATTTAAATGTGTTTATATTCCTGCTCAGTTACTCGACCTTCCAGGTATCATTGAAGGAGCCAAAGATGGTAAAGGCCGTGGGCGGCAGGTTATTGCAGGTAAGTTGCTGGTTTCAGTGTATGATTAAATATCAAGACCATTTTTGAGTTAAAAAAAAAACTGCTCTGAGCACTTCATTATGTATCCCAACCCATCTTATGTGGAGAATGAGGGTCCCAGTAACCATTAATTCTCTTGTGTATGGTAAATATGGACTTCAGTTTCTTTTTAGGTAAATTTAGTAAATTTGATCAATGTCTGGCTTCCTTCCTGTGTCTCAGTGGCTCGAACCTGCAATCTCATCCTGATTGTCCTTGATGTGCTGAAGCCTCTGGTACATAAGAAGATAATTGAGAATGAAGTGGAAGGGTTTGGAATCCGGTTGAACAAGCAGCCTCCCAACATTGGGTTCAGGAAGAAGGACAAGGGAGGCATTAATCTGACATCCACGGTAAGTGGAAAAAAATGGATTGAAATGGTTGACATTAGATTAAAATTGAATGAGCCTGTGAACAAATTTTAATTGTGCTGGTGGGTCCAGTAGTACCTCACTGGATATCAACAAAAGCAGCTTTTTAGTGTTGGTTGTGGTTGTGCTTCCCTGCTGGCTTGGAGTATTGAATATTTTTTTTAATTTAAATGTTTAATTTTTTAAATAAATTTAGACATGCAGCATGGTAGCAGGCCGTTTGGTGCCACCCAATTACATCCAATTAACCTACAACCCCGTTACGTTTCAAAAAATGTGAGGAAATGGAGTCCCTGGGGAAAACCCACGCACAAATGGGGAGAATGTACAAACTCCTTACAGACAGCACGGGATTCAAACCTTGGTCCCGATCGCCTGCGCTGTAACGGCGTTCCGCTAACTACCAACTGTGCCGCCTCAAATATTTGGTCTTTAAATTTTGTGGTGTGATATTTAGCATGTGAATGCTTGGGAAATTGATTCAGAGTCTTCATTATTACAGCACAAAAACAGCCTTTGGTCCAATTCTTCCGATACTGACCAAGCTGCTTTCCTAAACTAATCCCATTTTGGCCCATGTGTCCCTTTCCTCGCATAACTAAAATCCTATAAGCCTGGAAACATTCTAGTCAATCTCTTCTGCATCCTCTGTAAGGCCTTCACATCTTTCCCAGGTCAGGATGCACTTGCTGTCATATCAGTACTTTGCAAAATTTTCTCATGGCTTCTCAACCTTTTCCGTTTTAAATGATCTGTGCACATATACCCTTGGAATCTCTGCTCAAGTTTATATTGTGTCAACTGATTCTTCCTGTCAAAATGTAACAGTTCACATTTCTGTACCTTAAATGTCATCCGCCATATGTTTGCTCATTTTATCAGTCTATCCTTTCAAGGTTTGTGTATCGTACAAATTGCAACTTTTGCACCCACTACTGTTTCCTGTTGGACAATTTTTTTTTCTGTATGTTGCCAATGCCCAATCTCTGGTTAGTTGAACATGATTTTGCAAGTTCGGTGCTTTCTCTCATTCATTCTTGTCAAAGTGACTGTTCATCTAGTCCTAATTAATCTTTCTTTAACTTTCTTCACCATTTAAGTTTAAACTCACTGAGGTGCAGTTCATAGCCTGCAATTGCTCCATTACACTGAATACTTTTTTGGGAACATTTGGAATTTTCCAGTCCTTGAGCACTTTTCCTGTACCTGAAGATGTTTGTAAAATTCTGGCAAGGGTCACCACATTGTCCTCCCTTTCTCCCCTTAAATGCACCCCATCGGGATCAGGGGATTTACCCACTTTAACTGGAACCAACCCTTCTAGTATCTGAGCAATTCTTAGCCATGTGGTTTGTCAGCTGCATTTTCATTTGCTGAGATTATCCAAAGCTGTTTGGATTCTCAGCCATGACCTCTGCTTCCATGAGATTTCCATTTTTTTGTTCCTGAAAGGCCCTCTTCTCTTGACCCTTTTTCTGTTCACATTTCTATAGAATGTTTCAGAATCCTTGTGTGTTTGTGGTGAATCATTCCTCCTATCCTCCTATCTTTTCTTTGCTTTGCTGTTTTAGCTCCACAGGATCCTGACTTCATTTAGAGTTGGTATTTGTCAAGATGGTTACTAAGCCGTCTTTTTTCAATCAAAAGTTACATGGTTGGTCCTGCAAACTTAATGCTGTGTCCCTATTTGAATGCTGGTGTGGGAACTTTGAATGTTACCACCTTGCAGAGATAAGCGATGTGTGTTCTGCATTATACCTGTGAATCTCTTTATAACCACACCACATATTCTCTAGCACCCCAACGGACAACCAAACACACATACTTTCTCCTCCCTCCTCTCATAAAAATAAGATGCCTCCAATTTGAAGTATGTGGAAAGAGCCGTCAAAAGAAATGATCGGATGGTACAATGAGGGCATTTATGGCAGGTATATTTACAGGAAAGTGTTAGAGGCCAAATGTAGGAAAATAAGTCTGGTGGATAGAATGGAAGAAATGGGCTGAAGGGCCTGTTTCCATGCTGCACAACTCTGTAACTATGACGATAACCACAGAATTGCTGTTGACATCCGCAAGATAAATGTATAGATCTTGCATCTCCTTTCGCCCTCCTAGAGCATTCTAGTCGCTATCATTTTGCTGTCCTGTCTTGGGTGGTGATAATTGTTCAAATAACAAGAAGTTTAAACAATGTGGGCACATCAGAGAAGTTCTTGGATGTGGATAAAATTTTGGAGATGAGAATTAACCTATGACTGGTTCTTTTATTCAAGAATCCTGAATGCAAAGTATGTTCATCTTGAGTTTCTCAATGATTGTGGTCAAGAAGGACACAGCACACAAGTTTATGGGATCAACCAGTTCTTTTTTATGCATAGCCTTGATTCTTCCTATTCCACTTATTACACTAAATAATCTGATTTTTCCAGATACCGAGTTGATTAAATTTTCAGTTGTGTCATTGAGGTTAAAAAAAAGAGGCTAAAATAGCAACACCAGCTAAGAACTTTCCAATGAAAAGGTAGCACAAACCTGCAACCATATTCTGGCTATGGAATGAGCTGGATCTGATGTTTCATCTGATGCACAACTCTTATCATTTGCACTGGCTTTATCACAGTAAATGGTTTTTGTTACATTTTTATATTTCTCTTACTATTTTTTTCGCTCTATACAGTGTGTGCAGTCCGAGTTGGACATGGAAACTGTGAAAAGTATCCTAGCTGAATACAAAATCCACAATGCTGACATCACACTACGCAGTGATTCAACAGCAGATGACCTGATTGATGTCGTTGAGGGCAATCGGTAAGTGTTCTGCATGGGCACCTGCATCAGGTGGAGCCCCTGAATTGAATCCCCATTATCTGGTGCCTATGGGGATTGTGGATGTCAGATAAGCAAATTTTCCGGGTGACTGAGACCCATTCTTCCAATATCTAACTAATACACTGTGGTGGTGTGAGTAGTGAGAGAGACACAACCACCACGTTGAGGGTCATTAACGACTTCTTATTCAAATTCAGCATGCCCCTTTAAGGGCAGCAGGAGCTCAGTCACCTGGTGCATTGTGATGTCATAATCGCTGCCCAGGGTGCGCGCTGGAAGGGATGCTGGAATCAGAGAGAAACCTCTGACGACGCCATTTCCCCATGGCTGCCCTGCCACGTGGCGATACAAACGGGACTGGTTCGCCATGAAGATGTGCGCCGCCACAATACCTGCATTAAGAATATATCATTTAAGAGACAAAAGACAGTGCAAAATAAAGGGAAAGGTTCCATTATTGTGATGTAATACTAGATTTAGAATGTAACATCCATGAAATTATTTAACTTTTGTATACTGTAAAGCAGAGAGTTGCCATTTGTCCAAGGACCCCTCACAGAAACCTACAGCACTGGCGTTCCTAGGCAGTCTCCCCTCCAAGGATCTTGTGCATGTTCAGCTTATTAGCTTTCTGTAATTTGAAAAAAATCAATATTATTTAGTCTTTAATTATGTAAAATTCTCTTTAATCAGGTAATTCCTGTAATTTATATTTAAATTCGAATCCCAGTCTCTGGCTCTGAAATAGTGTTGCACTAGCTGCTACGCTAACCGTGCTGCCATCATAATTAACCCTCTCCCCCAAGTTTACAGATAAAGCCTTAATAATACTGTATACCTAATGCTAATAAAAACTTTTACTAGCCATGGATAGGGAGATACTTCGGGAGAGTCGTCCCAGTGTCGAGCGACTCTTCATCCTGAGTGATGCATTTTATTCCAATGCAACTTTATTGAAACTTTATTCAAATAGCTCCTGTGGGCGGGATCTAAAATCTGAATCTTGACAGTGAAGTCTCAACACCTCTGTTATCTTCCCCTCCCCATCCAGCCGGCTCCAACTCAAGTGTCCCGGACAGGCCCTAGACGCACTCTACCACCTTCCTCGCGCTGACAACCCGACTCTCCTCCATGCATGTATCCCAGAGAGGCCCTTGGCGCACCTTCCTCGCGATGATAACCCAGCTCACCTCTATGCAATTGGTGACAGCGAAAAGAATGCGCACAACGAAGACTCCATGCTCACCTGCAGGGTCCATCCACCCAGTCTTATTTACTTGAAATTTATTTATTTCCTTGAATTCTTTGCTGGTTGATTGAATTCTGGATAATGGCGATTTTACTGTATTTAGATGGAGAGGCTGCAAAGTGAAGGTCTTGGGCGCTCTTGTGCAAGAAGCAACGGGGTATTGACCTTTGTTGCAAAGTGCTCAGAGCTTAAATATTGAGAAGCTGGAGAGTTGTGTCAGGAATTCAAAAATTGCAAATGGTGGGTCAGAGTTGTTTAGCATGGAAGCAGGCCCTTCAGCCCAACATCCCTATGCTGACTAAAATGTCCCATCAATACGAGTCCCACCTACCTGGATTTGGCTTATAATACTCTAAACCCATCCTATCCATGTATCTGTCTAATTTTTTTCTTAAGTATTGCAATAGTACCTGCCTCATTGAACAGCCTGTTCCATACACACATCACCCTCTGTTCAAAAAAAAATCACCCTCAGGTTCCTGTTAAATTTCTTTCCCTTCACCAAACCTGTGCCCTATGGTCACTGATTCCCCTACTCTTGACAAAAGATTCTGTGTTCATCTGATGTATTCTTCTCACGATTTTGTGCACTCTTTGAGGATCACCTCTCATTCTGAGGTTCAAGGAATAAATCCCTTGCCTGCTCAATCTCTCCAAAAAGCTCAGGATCCCGAGTCCTGGCAAAATCCTCGTAAATCTTCTCAATCATCTCCAGCCTGATAACTGAAGCATGGTGACCAAAACTAAACAATGCTCCAAAAGGGCCTCACCTACATTATGTACAACTGCAATATGACCTCTCAACTTCTATACTCAACACTCTGAGCAGTGAAGTGTGAAATGTGCAGAAATTGCTGGAGACATTCAACAAGGCAGTGTCAATTGAAACAGACCATTGTAGCAGACCCTTCATCAGAACTGTTGTCTTGGCCCTCTTGTTGAAGAAAGGATACATTGGTATTGGAGGCTGTCCAGGTAGAGATTTACTTGGCTAATTTCTGCGATGAAAGTATTGTCCTCATAAATGACTGAAGATGTTTTTTGAAATTTAGAATGGGAGGTGATGTTGAGGAAGCTTGAGATCCTAAGAGGACTGCATTTCCAAGAAGGAGCATGTTTCAAATGAGGGAAAACAATTTGGGGGTGGGGGATGCGGGGCAGGCAGAATCATGCAAAAAATAATAATTTTCCCTGAGGGTGATGAATCTGCAATTTTATACCCCAGATGGATGTGGAACCTGAATCACTGGAGGCCATTAAATAGGAGGGAGAAAAAGATAAAAATTCACCCTTGCAAATACACATTTGATTCTGGTTCAGGGCTCGGGTAGTACAGAAAGATTCAAGAGTGTGATAGCAGTTGGTGGGGGGGGGGGGGAAATAACTTCTTGAACATCACAGTGCTTGACTTCAGGCTTCTACTGCAGTGAGAAGAGGTTGTGATGAGAGTGATGGGGAACCTTCATGATGTTGGCTGCCTTCTTGGGGCAGTACCTTTAGCAAGTATCTTCATTTGGTGCCCATGTGGACTTGGCTAGGTTTGTCACTTTCTGCAGTCTGATATTTGAATTTCCAAACCCAGCTATGATGTTTTAATTAGTTAACCTGCCAAATAGCATGTCTTTGGTTCATGGGAGGAATCCGGACTTATGAGGGGAAATCCATGCGATGAAAGGGAGAATGTACAAACTCCACATAGACACCAAAGTCATTGCTCAGTCACCTTTTCTCGAACTTCATCCTTTCCTGGTATGTGTAATCTTGTATTTCTGTAATCCTGTGTGAAAATCATTAGTCTCATAGCTCAACAAAAGGCTCTTCTCCCCACAATGTCCATGCTGACTATCCATACAAATCCCACTGACAACAGTTTGTCTGCACCTTCTCCAGTGGCTTGGTATCCTTCTCTATTACAGCAACCAGAAATGTATGGATTTCTCTAAATAATGTTCTTAAAATAGGTTCAGTTCATGTTTAGCATAACTTCCCGACTGTTCAGTTCTATCTTTCCAAGGCCAAATGTTAGCACCGTGGTCAGATCGAATAGCAACAGGCACTTCAGCCCACCACAGCCATTCTGATCATCAAAGTACCTCCTAATTCCATTAACAAGCACTCTGCGTTCACCAGTGTGCTACTTAAATGTTGAGAGTTTTCACTTCGGTCACCCGCTCAGATAGCATGTCCCAGATTCCCTCTGGGTGAAGAAACACTTCCTCAAATCTCCCTTTCCCAAAAGTCATGACCTTTAGTTTTTGAAATCTGTTAGGCAGAAAGTTTCTTACTATCTATCCTGTCTTCTCACACTTTTGCAAACATTTAGGTCCTCCTCTTCCTCATTATGAAGACACATCAATGTTTGTATCATTTCCAGACTTCCTTGTGAGTGAAATGCTCCACTCTTCGCAACATCCTGGTGAATCTCCACTCCACATTTCCAGTGTGATCCTATAGTTCAGTAATCAGAATTGCACACACTACTCCAGTTTTGGCCTGAGTAATATTTTCTAAAGTTGTACCATAAACTCCCACTCTTGTATTCTGTACCCCAGCTACTGAAAACTGTTCTATTTGCCTCCTTCACCACCTTTGTCTACTTTTCACTTTGGAGGATCCTTGGACTTGTACACATGTTCTTGTCATTCTTGGCACACATCCTAACCTCTCACACTTAGCAAAATTAAATTCCAGCTGCCATTGCTCTGCCAATTTTATCATTTGATCAGAATTCCTGTAACCCAAGATGATCTTGGTCACTGATGTTTGTGCCATTTTCATACTTGGTTCAATATTTTTAACTGGGCTTTTGCTCAATGGTGCACTATTAATTTTTGGTGCACTTGCACTTGGTGAACCCTTTGTTCTTCTTTGCTATGGGGGCATAATCTTTAAATAAATAACTCACCTCCCTTTTTCAACCAACCTTAAAATAATTCGTGCTCAACTTGATTTGTTCCTTAATTGTTCATCTGGAAGTTTATTAACATCCTCCAGTAATTTGTGCCATTTTCATTTGTATTACAAGCCCCCGATTTGATATCGTGGAAATTTAGATTGCGTTCTTGATTCTAGATTGTTAGTGTAATCCATGTCACAGTGAAACACAGTCACCATTGCAAATAACTACCTTTTATTCCAACTCTGCTTTGAGTGCTGGAGCCAGCTGTTGTGGCTCTGCATCTTTTGAGCTTATTCATCAGTCTACTTGATTGAAAATTTTGATTTTTTTTTGCATTAGCAATACCTTTTGTTGATGTTCAGTGAGCTTAATCATAAGATTTTCTAATTTAAGATCCATTCTGATTTTATACTTTTTGTTCACTTGTATTATTCATGCAATATATAAAGTTCAAATCAATGTAAATCAATAAACACACAAAATGGAAATCAAGAGCAAATAATTTTTAAAAATCTGAGACTTTTAAGTTGAAGTAATTCCATGCTGAAAGTTCCATTATCATGCAGATTCAGTGTCCTGTTTTCTCTATTTTAGGGTGTACATCCCATGCATTTATGTTCTAAACAAAATTGACCAGATCTCTCTGGAGGAGTTAGATGTCATTTATAAAATACCGCACTGTGTGCCAATTTCTGCACATCATCGTTGGAACTTTGACGATCTCCTGGAAAAGTTGTGGGACTACTTGCAACTTGTTCGAATGTAGGTACCATTTGAGGAGGGTGGGTGGTGAGAATTGTTGCAATTCTTTGATATTAAATTCGGAATTTTTTGTTGCAGTTACACCAAACCCAAAGGGCAGTTACCTGATTATACTTCCCCGGTTGTTTTACCACACCGAAAAACTACAGTTGAAGATTTCTGCATGAAAATTCATAAAAACCTAATTAAAGAATTCAAATAGTAAGTCCTGCTTCCTCTTTAATTTTGGCCAAATTAGTCGATGAAGATTATATGATAGAGGAAGTGCTCTTCTAATGAATCTTTGCTTTCTGTTCCAGTGCTTTAGTGTGGGGTTCCTCTGTGAAGTACAATCCACAGAAGGTTGGCAAGGATCATGTGATGGAAGATGAGGATGTAATTCAGATCGTTAAGAAGTAAAATGGGGCATGCTTTCCATTCCTCAACGTTCCTTTCATCTTTGTATCAACTTTCATTATACTGTGCATGAAATTCGTCACAAGTTATGATCTGGACTGGACATCTTCCTTTATTCAAACTGCTTCGTTCAAAATAGTTGCATAATTGGAAATAAGGATATTGACTTTCAACATTCAAATGTATAATTCAGCTATTAAAAGGCTACTAGGACATTGCAGCTTGTGCCAGAATGGAATATTAACTGCACCTAATATTTTGGCAGTAATAAAATTAGTAGCAATAATGTTTTTATAGCTTTTTCTCCCCAGAAAGTTAAATACATTCATATTCCAATTTAAAATTGTGGTTGTTCTTCCAATGTAGAGAGGTTCATTGAAGAGGAAAGCACCATCTTGCACATTATCAAATTTGTTGGATTTCACGTGTCAAAGCTGCATATCCTATCTTGTACAATTTGTCTTAATTATACTGTCTGACTCGTGCAAATTTTTTTTAATGTGAAAAGTGCAATCCTGGTGCTCATGCAAGTGTCCTGCACCGACATTGAACTATGTTCATCTGCCATTTTAGCAGAGGAATGAGACAGCATTGTTTGTGTGTGTTGGTTATAGTATGTACATTTTCTTAGAAGTATATTCAGAGGATTGTTTTATTTCCCACCAGTCTTGCAATTAATTCTATCATGTTTCAGGGAACTTTAGAGAAACACAATCAGATCCATTACTACCAAGCAAATTTTTGTGCAGTTGGGCTAAGACTTATGATCTGCTAATGAACACTACCCTATTTGATTGTGTACCTGCTTTGTGAAGTAACTAAAGAATATGGAACCATGTACAAGATTCAGAAGGAAGCAGATTAATCCTTGCCGTTACAAGTTTCCAGAAGTTGCAAGAAAAGGATTGGGGTGATGGGGTGGGTGGGAAGAGAGAGAGAGATTAAAGAAAGTTGCAGATTACTAAAGTAACATGGATACGTTTCACAAGGGGGAAAAAAAGTACAAGATGGCAAAGTGCAAGTGCAGGAGAAGATACATCCCAAGTTACTACAGGAAGCAAGAGAAAAGGTTGCTAAAAGCATTTGCAAGGATTTCTGTGTCCTTTCTGGCCTTAAGGGTGGAACTAGAGATTGAAGAATGGAAAATATAGTCCCCTTGTTTTAGAAAAAGTAACAAAGAGAATCCTGGGAGTTATAGACTAATGAATTTTGCATCAGTTATGGGCAAACTATTCCAGTGGATTCTCAGGGTCAAGATTTGCAAGCATTCAGACAAGCATTTTTCTTCTCATGGATAGTCAGCATCTCGGAGGGGCAGGTCATAACTCACAAACCTATTCAACTTGAAGTAAGTTGTCGATTCATTCAGAAAGTCAATCGTTGGCTGTGTGGATTTGGAATTGGCTTGCCTGCAGAAAGCAGAGGGTAGTTGTTGATGGACTGTATTCTGCATGGAGGTCAGTGTCCAGTGGAGTTCCGGAACCCCCTCCCCCACTCTGATTTTTGTGTGTCCTGGACAAAGGAGGATGGGTCAGCAAGTTTGTAGATTACTCCAAGATTGGAGGTGAAACTGGCAGTCAGATTACATGGTTAATGGCAGGATTTTTTAAACAGTGTGGAAGAAGTGGGGAACCATGGGATCCAATTCCATAGATCTCTCAAGGTGACTGTAAGTTGATAAGATAGTGAAGGTGGGCTCTGGTAGGTCAACCTCCTTTAGTTGAGGGGGATTGCATTCAAGAGCTGTGAGATAAAGCTGAAGCTAGACCACGTGGTCTAACCATATTTGGAAAATTGTACTCCATGAAGAATACATTCTGTCTACCACTACCCTCTGCTTTTTCCAGGTAAGCCAATTCTGAATCCACACAGCCAGGGTTCCACAAGACATGCCTCAACTTTCTGAATCTACAATTGGAGACCTTGTCTAATGCCTTACTAAAATCCATATACACATCTACTGTCTTTTTGTCACTTCTTCAAATAGGTTTGTGAGTTACATCCTCCCCCTTACAAAGTTATGCTGACAATATGCGAGAAGAGCATGCTTTTCTGAAAGCTTGCAAGTCTTGTCCCTGAGAATCCTCTTCAATAGTTTGCCCACCACAGCTCCAATTCCCAGTATTCTCCAAATTTTTTTTTAAAATTTCTCTCTGGGGGTATTTTCCATTCTCCAATCTCAAGTACCACCCCTGCAGCCAGGGAGGACACAAATCATTGCGAATGCTCCAGCAACCACCTCTCGCTTCCTGTAGTAACCTAGGGTGCATCTCATCTGGCCTTGTGAACTCAATCTGAATATTTTGAAGATCCTGCACTTGCCTTCTGGTTGCCTCATTGCAGGAACAATATGAGGAAACTTTGGAGAGGGTGCAGAGGGGATGTGACAGGTTGTTGCCTGGATTGGTGAATGGGTCTCGTAAGGCAAATTTAATAGATCTAGAGATTTTCTCTGAAGCAAAGGATGAGAAGTGACGAAGCTTCACAAGATTATGAGAGGCATAGATAGGGTGACAATAGCTAATACTAGAGGCAATCATTTAAGGTGAGGGGAGGAACATTTAGGGGAAATGTTCAAGTTAAAAAAAAACTGTCTGGAATGCATTGCTGGGGTTGATGGAGACTATTACAATAGTGACATTTAAAATACTTGGCCACAATGCAAGAGGGCTGTTGGTGTGAGGGAGGGAAAGTTTAGACCAATGGTTTTCAACCCCCACCCCAAAACACACATTACACTATGCAATCCCTAGGTCATAAGGGCTCTAGTTTGTAAGGGAGTGAGAAGGTTGAGAACCACTGCTCTAGACCCAATTGTTACTGAAATATTTTGCTGGAGAAAAATGGTCATTGGCCCATTTCCTTTGGAGTTATGAAACTGCACATAATGAATCAGTTATGGTTAAAGCAGTGGTTTTCAAACTTTCCACCCACCACTGTAAGGCATTTAACAATGGTTTTAATAGTAAATTTCAAGTAAAATGCAGTGAAAGAATAGTGAGATAAAGCTGATAACTCTTTGGAAAGATGTATTTTTCTGATCACACCTATGAGATTAGTGAGCCAAAAGTGGCCAATGAACCCAATTCACTGAGGAAAGCTAATGTGATTCTCACCAATGCATAAAAGAGTTGAGATGTCATGCTGCGACTGCACAGAACATACTTGGAATATTGCTTCATTCTGTTCACAGCTATTTGATAAAGTAATTCAGTGGTTCTCAACCTTTGACTTTCCATTTACATACCACCTAGGTGATCCCTTAAAAACCACAGCACCATAGATAAGAGATTACTGAAGGAGGTATGCAAGTCAAAAGTCAAAAGTTGAGAACCACTGATATAATTTAACTGGAAAGGGTGCAGAAAAGATAAATGAGGATGGAATGGGAGTGGTAGGCTTGAATTAAAATGGGAGGCTGAGATGACCTGGGACTTTATTTTCCTTCAGCTGCTTTGGGGTAGCCCAAGGTATTATCAAAAAAATTCAGCAATGGATTTAATAAGTAAATAGTAACACTTTCCTCCATTGGGAGGGGGTGGGGCGGAAGAAGAAAAAAAAACACTAAAATTGAAGGACACAAATGTCAGGTGAGAAAGGAACAATTTAATAGGGAGCTGAAGTTCACCTTTTCTACAGAGGGTGATAAGTATATGGACAGAACAAGGTGCCAGAGGAAGTGGTAGCTGGTACAACTAATGTTTTCAAATACATTTAGATAGGTATAGAGAGAGGTTTAGCACGAAAGGCAGCAACAACAAGCTCAAGTCTGAGTAACTTGGTTGCTCAAGTGAATTAGATGAAAAAGGCTGTGGTAAAATTTTGACATCCCTATTTTACCATCCCAAACACATCAAATCCAACATAAAAAAGATTTAAAGAAATTAAAGGACATTTGAGAGAGTGAAGATAGAAGAATGACAATGAAGCCATGACTGCTGAGTTGGGTGATTTCTGCCATACACATCCAAAATAAACAAAATCTGTGGCTTTCCTCAGTTTCGGACGAGATCATTTAAATTTAGCAGAGATAGTCATACTTGATGTCTTATAGGATTCTGGCAGTTGAGTAATTTTTTTATTTATTAAAAATAAAGAGGCACAAAACAATCTGTTGGAGAAATTCAGTTGAACAAGGGACAGAGGGGATTGGTGAAGGTTAACAGTTGATTGGCAGGTGCCAAAGGAGATGCAGGGTTGAAACCGGTTGCTTGATGCAGGAATCTGGTGAGATAGTAGTGATGGCAGTAATGAGTTGCAGAAGACCTGTTAGGGAAGACGAGATGGACCTGAAGGGAGAAGGAAGAATTCAGGAGACATGGATCAGAGGGGCAGGGACCGAGGGGAGCTCGTTAATAGTGAAGAATAGCTGGGAAGTGACAAGTGGTAGTGAAATTATAGTTGATGCTTAATTACATGTCTCCAATCATCGATGACTTATTTATAGAAACAGGGCAAGTCATATTACTAACAGAGTGAAAGGAATTTCTGGAGTGTATGCAGGATGATCTTCAGGACCAATACATTGTTTTAAAAAATTATTCGGTATACACTTTCAGTAATGAATGTGACAATAAACCTAAAATAATATCAAATAGGTTGATGGAGCAAACGCACAGCAGGTCATCCTGGACTGGCTAGTGTACAATGAAGCATTAATCTTGTGCAATGTCCCTTTGGAAGACCAACCATAATAATTCTTAAGGCAGGGAGTTAAAGTAAATTCTGACATTAGTCACAAATCTAAAAAATAGAAACTGCATGGGGTGCGAGTATTGGTTTGCACAGATTGGGGAAGATCATCTTCTACCCTGTCCTCATTAACCCTCTTGGTTACTGCTTCAAAAGGTATACAAGACAATCTCCCATGTGCAAAGCCATGCTGACCATCTCCAACAAACTCCTGCTGATCCAATGTTGGTCGATCTTGTCTGACAATTTTCCCCCCACCAAGCAACGATCCCACAACTGAGAGCAAGCTTATTAGCCTCTTGTTCATGCTGCTTAAAAGTGAAAAAAAATTAGCTCCCCTCTAGTCTTCCAGGACCTTAGCCAAGACTCAAAAATCTCTGCATTTTCTTTGTTTTCCACAAGCCTGTGGATCCATTTCATTGGGGCTCTGGAGATTGTGCACCTTAATGAACTCCAATGTCACCAACACCACTTCCTTGGTACATCGTTCAGGACAGAGCAAGTCATGGGTTTCAATTCTTGAGTGTACACAGCAAACACCAAGAAATATTTAAAATCTCACCCATGTGTTCATTTTTAATGGTACCAATTGTACCCCAAGCCACCGTTTTACTCCTAATAATCTTGTAGAATCTCTTGGGATTTTTCTTTCCTTCTGCCTGCCAGATCCCTCCATGTCTTCTTGCCTTTCTGATTTCCCTAGCATGTCCTCTTACATTCTCAATCACTGAGGGATTCACTCAAAACAAGCAACACTGAAGAGGAGATCTGTCCCAGGGCAATGAGCTATGTTTGAGCCACAGGAATATTATTGAAACAGCTCTGCATATCTGGCTTCCATTTGATAATAATGATTTAAAAGCAAAGGGGCATGAACGCAAACGTACTGTCCAATGTCCTGATGGATCCTAATGATGTGGGGTGAGTTTAAACAGGTGACTGTAAACAAGAATTTAAAGCTTTCGCTCCATCATCAAATTGATACACAAAAACTCACCTGTTCACCAAAACTCACTTGTATTTTGGGAAAACATACAAATTAATTGGAAAACACTCGACTTTGAATTGATATTTTATTATCATTTTGAAAATCACCTTTGTGCTTTTCCCTTCCCTAAAACAACAAATTCCAGCAGTCATGGTCACATTACTGAACAATGCAAAGCAGAGCTTTACAGTGTGAAAGGACAGTACATCAAATTGAGTCTGGGAGGGGGAAGGAAGAAAAAAAAATAGCATTTTAGCCACAGAACCAAAAAGGCACAAAAAAAGTCACTACTTCCTGAACACTAGAGGCAACATATTGTCTGTGTGGGTGCCAAGGGCCTTCATGCCCGACTGGTAAGCAAATTTACAACTCCAAAGCACTCAACCATCTCTTTGCAAAAAAGTTAATTTCATGCCTGCAATTCCCTCCCCACTCCAATCAAACCCAAGCAGTCTTTATGAACATCAGGGTCAATTACTGAGCAGGGATAACTTCATGCTGAAGACTTGGTTCCCAGCCCAATAGCAATAAACTTGTTCTAATCTGACCTAGTTTTCCACAAAAAAAAGTTTACAGTGTTTGCTGTCATTTCCTGCTCCCAGCATCAAATCAAATCTAGTATATACACAACATTCCCAGTGCAGAGTTGCCTGTTTAATTATTACTGACTGGTCATTGTTCACAGGCCTGCCGAGGAACCACGTAGTGCATTGAAAATTAAAAATATTCATGCTGCAAAATCCCACAAAAAAATTACAAAATTTTCAGCAAAACTGGTGTACAAGTCATTGCATTTATCCTTCCAGCAGTTATGTACAGTCATCCACTGCATATGTACAGATGTGAGCAGTGTTATTTTACACATGTTTCTGTACACAAAGGTCTATACAATTCTTTTGGTGGCCTGCATTTTGTAAAACTCCTCAAAACCCACTTCATGCTGCTTTAAGTGTTCACCGGATTCTTAAAAGTATCCAATGTTCAAGACAGGCATTTGCCAGAGGTAATCTGATCAAACCTTTCTCCACTCATCTGTTACGATTGAGTTGTTCCCCAGGTAGTTATGCTCCCAAGTAGTTTCTTTCTCTCCAGTCAAGGGGGAAGGAAACACTGGGCAACAGAAACAAATCCACGTTCAGGGCCATCCCCTAGTACTTTCAATTTCCTTAAAACTGTCCCATCTTTTCATTGCCATATTTCTACTGATGGAGCTCAAGTTCATCCACACTGATCACTTTGCTGGGCATAGATGGCAATGGCTGTTGAAGGACATCACTGCCAAACCATTTGGAGAGGTTTACAGGGGAGCCGCTTCTCTGATGTAGAGGCTGCAACGTTGAATTCTGTTGATTCAGATGGAGGTGAGCTCCAGGGCCTTGCCCACTTGCATTGGGTGACTGCAGCACTGAGAAAGAAAAAAAATGAAACATGTCTCTCAAACAAGTATTAGAGATAAACTCATCCAGGCAAGGGGGCATTATATATGTTCCATCATTCCAAGTTTGTACCTTGCAGCTAGTGGAAAGGCTGTATGATGTCAGGCAGAATCACAACATGGGAGCCCCAATCTGATCTACTCTTGTAGCCACGGTGTGCAACTGATCCATTTATTATCACTGATGAAGAACCAAAGCATTTCCCCTGCAAACCCACCCAGGAAGATGTTGGCAGAGACCCAATAGCAATCTGAGTGAATAAAGGATAAGGAGTGGCTGTAATCTTTGAGACATTGGCTAGGAGTGTGGGAAGTTGTCTGGGCCCCACTTCATGCAGGCATGGACTGCATTTACCAAGATGCAGATCGAATTCAGAAGTGCAATCAAATATACCCATTATATTATGTTGTTGAAGCAGAAACTAAAGATGGATGGGCCATTGACATTTCTTGAGTAATGTTGCTTGGATGACAAGAACAGCACTTACCCCAAATTCAGCCTTAATCCATTTCAGACCAAGCCTGACTAGATTGGGGACAACAAATCTGACAAAAACCTTAATTGCATTTTTGGAATCAACTGAACTAACAGCTCCACTCAATTCTGCCCAGGAATGTTTAAAGATGAACAACGCAAAGCCAAAGCTCACACTCTGATCCAATCCTCCTGTATGTTTGGAGGCAGGGACAAACTCAACATTCTACAAGGGTCACCATCAGAATTTCCAAAGCCATGACCAGGTGACTAACATTTTCTGCTTTGATCCCACTCAGGAGCAGGCAAGTTACTATCTACCTTACCAACAGAGCCAAAATATAATTACATTCAAATTCCATGATATCATTTTAAAAGTAGAGTCCCTGTAACAGTACCATCAAAAGCCCTGAATAGAGTTTCATTTCACCACCAACAACTAGCAGCAGAACCTGCAGATCACAGCCTTGACTCTACTCTTGACTCAGGACTCTCCAAGATTAATAGTTGGAGGCACACAAGTTCTAGAGTTCACGTCTTCAGTAGACAGCTGAAATAATATCTGACCTCATTGCAAACATGTCAACACCATGCCATTTATTTTTCACTTTATCTAAAGCTCTACTGCCACTTTCTATGGGGCATAAAGTCATTCACTACCCCACTATCCAGCATCCTCCCAGAATAAAAAACCTCCAGGCTTCATAATTTGGAATTAGTCTGCAGCTATTTAAATGCTACCAACTCTAAATGGCATTGCTTCAGTGATGGATGATTCTGCATGCGATTTGACAAATGGAGCAGAGCACAACCAGTCTTCAGTCAATGCAGTAGTTTTCAATGCAATAATGAGATGTCAAATTTAAAAAATTGTTCTTCCAACACTGACCCTGCCATCATGCAAACTGAAAGCTTCAATGATTTGTTTTTCACTGATAGAGATTTGAAGCTTCAGTGCAATGCAAATTGAATTTATTACCTTGTCTTATCATGGCCAAGTGTTGCAGGGGGGTTCCAGATGCTTGAATTTGTGCTGCAGAGATTGCAGCACGAGGGTTCAACAGAGGGAGTCCACTTGCTGGAAGAGGGTAGAAAGTCTGCCCAAGAAGAGTTGGAGGGAGGCTCTGCAAGTGTGATAGATCCACGCCAGACTGAAACATACCTGCCACAGAAGATTCAGGAGACCACTGCTTTAAAAGTTCCCAGTTCTTGTACACAGTACAGTTTACTGGAGACCACGATCTTTTCATATAGCTTCACAAAAGCTCAATTTGCAGCACTCTAACACAGGTGAATCTCAACATATTGTTGACCATTACCAGATTAAAAATTGTTTTAGATCAATAAAAAATTAAAGTACAATTTCAGTTTCTATTGATGCCCAAGTCACTTCAACCATGTAAGCTGCCAGACCAATCCCCAAAATTCCTACCATCTCCCTTCCCACAAGTACCATGGGCTGGCTAGTTCGTCTCAGTATTACAAAGCAACTTAAAACCAATGAACATGGCAACACCCTGATCAATATTTTATGCTCTTCAGACTTGTGCTCTCATCTTCCCCATTGTGGATTTTTTTCCCCCTCCATCTCATTAGAGGCAGAAACTTTCAAAATGCACTTCCAGTCGCTGCTTTAACTGGTTATACAGTCAGCTTTTGTTCAGTGGCTGCATTCTATCCTCCAAGTCGAAAAGTAATGGGAAAACCTTGCTTCTGAAACCTCAGGTTTCTTAAAGTACTAAAGGCTAGCAGCACTCTGGACATGTAAATTGTAGCACTGTGGGAGGTCAAATGCAAGGGCATTGCATACAGTTAATGGCAGGGCTCTTCCTACACAAAGAATCTGGGTGTCCAGGTTCAATAGCTCATTGAAAAATGCCATGTAAGTCGATAGCATGACAAAGGTTAACTTCATTGGGTGGGGCAGAATATCAAAATGCAGCTATACAAATCTTAAATTAAGCTGCACACAGAATACACGTGTGCAATTCTGGTTGCCCCATTACAGGAAGGAAATGGAGGCTATTAAAAGGTAACAGAAGAGGATGTTGCCCGGTTAGGAGGCTATGAAATATGGAGTGAATGGAGAAGCAGGTTGTTTCTCCCTACCCCCCCCCCCCCCCCCCAACTCACCTCAACAGCACAGCTGAGAGGAGACCTGATGTTTATAAAATCATTAAGGCAAAG